>NC_090893.1:9646246-9691246 GCF_036669925.1 Montipora capricornis | reverse complement strand
CTACAGCAAAAATACTTAAATATTACCTCCCCGCTGGAATTCGGAGTAGCTTGTACTTATGACGCGCGCGTCGAACCCGGAAAAATGCCACAAAACGAACTGCAAAATAAGCACTTCTTGGTAGGATGCCCCCTGAATTACTGTGATACCGACCTTAAACTGTAAAAGTCACTTACGTTTTACTTACCAGACGATAAATGGGCCAGAAGAAGACAGAAAATCACCTGGAAACAAAGAGCCTTGCAATACGACGTATCTCCCACCATGATTGACATCTTCTGACGGGAAGTAAACATAAATCATGCCAACCTCGTTCCCAGGGTCTCTCTTCTCTGCCTCCATTGTCAACGGCAACGAAGAGAGACCCTGGGAACGAGGTTGATATCATGCATGGATCATATTTCAAACGTCACGCACGTTCCATCACGTTTAAGGGCCCACTGACGTATTTTTTGGGGTGCGTTGCTAAGGATGTAATGGTTAAGTAATTTCCGAGAATTTGGCATTATTACTGGGTTGCCAACCCAGTCGGAATCTGTCTTTAATTTCGTCGTTTTTTTATTTTTCGTTTTCTTTTTTTTTTTTTTATTTTTTTCCGTGTCGGTAAAAGTCCTGCCTGTCACTCCCCTGCTAAGTGGTGTCTTTGTGCATAGAGCCTTCTACGCGTATTTTCTTAGGATCGAGAGGGTAGTGGGAAATGCGTAGATTTCTCTGGTGGACACAGTAGAACGATTAACTTAACCGGCAATGGCGTCGAAAGTCATGTAACGCGAATGGCGTTTTAGGGGATCTTTGAACAAAATGTACCCTAATGAAGCTCAATAATGGCAAGCGAATTGGATACTGGACAGGACAGGCGGTCGAATGTTAGAAGCGACGAGTAATGGACTTCGACAACAATCTGTCGCCCGTCGAGCCGTAATCAAAGTGAGCAGTCTTCCTAACATTTTGCCAAGCGTGGTGTTTTGTACAACACTCAAACCAAATGAACAGTTCTCTGGTAACTCAGTGTGGGTTCAACAAAGACAGATAAGGAATCCATATAGTGGATCTGTTATCTCAGTTGTCTCGCTATTTGTCAGATTTGTATTTACCTGTTCTCAACTCTGCACAGTCTTCCAGTATAACAATTGGAAATTTCACTAATAAGTCATTGACGTGAATGGCGTTTTAGTGGATCTTTAAACAAAATATACCCTCATGGAGCTCAAGAATGGATCGTCAATTGGATGAGCAAGACAGCGCTGAAAAATAAATATCTGGATTGTAAGAGACGAGTAATGGTCTTCGACAACAATTTCATTTTTCGCCTTTGGATATCAAGTGAGCTTTGTTTCTAATATTTTACTAACTTGGTATTATATAAAACACGGAAATCAAATAGCAATTTTTTTATGGATTTAACCATAGTTACTAACTATGATTTAACAAATTAACATTGAAGGAATCGAACGCCAACAAGAATGCATCACAGTGTTTACTCAAGTCGCATCTTAGTTGTCTGACAATTTACATTTACCGGTATTTTGTACTCAACTCAGCAAATAGCCTGCGTGGCAGGCGCTAGAAAGGGGATCCTTTCTAGCGCCTGCCACGCAGGCTACTCAGCAAAGGTGTAAAATATTTGGAAATGTGACAGTGAAAAATTACTTGAATGAAAGCTTGTTGTCTCTTTTGTGCTTTATTATTTACGGTCAAGGTTCTTTCGAAAAGGGTTGAATGTGAACTGTCAGAAATTTATTTAATTGCATATGCTTTGTGATTGTTTGTTTCGCTTGCACGCACGCAACTGAAATAGGAAGGGTTTCTTGCCTCTTATAGCAAATATGTTGCTTGTTTCAATAAATGTTTCGCTGGAAAATATTTCTGTGAAATTTCTAGCTTTTGTAAATTTATCATGTTGTGTAATTTTCGAGCTTAGCAAATTTGCATACATGTGTTGAAATGTGATACGGGGAGAATTTTTGTGGTAACGCATTAGTCACGAAAATAAACAGGTCTGTTGGAAGCGGGCTTGAGTTTCAACAAAATGACCCCCAAAATCGGCAAAAGATTGTGACGCTGATGAATAATAAAGTAGCTGCTATTACCAAAACGATGGAATTACCTGGTGATAAATAACCTTGTCTTGGAGAGTAAATTTTTGATTTTCCAGAAACAATGGTCAACCTCTGAGAGTTGCGCGATTGTGATCTTTGTGTTGAATTCGCACATTTCTTGTCAAAATTTATAACAATCGAAATAAAAAGAAAACTAACAAAAACAAAAACCCGGTAGCTTGGCATCATTTGACACAGATGCTTCACTGTTTCGCGAGTAAACATGCCGCGGTAAAATAACGCGGTAACTTGATCACTGCGCTCGCTGAATTCGATGTGCGATTTACTCGGTGCAGCCAAACTTGTACAATTACAACAAAACAACTAAAATCTCCCAAACTGTTTTTCGCTGATGGTAACTTTTTATATTCGTGGTTCAAAATAAATGTTGTTTTCATGTCGTAGATTTTATTACCGATGGCAAAATATTTTATGCTCGATCGACCGTCCTGAAACTTCCTTCTGCTCTTCTTAAAAACTGTGTATCCATATTTATTTACTTTTACATCAATATTTGTTTGGATAAAGCAAGCTAACAAAATCTGTATCTTGCTTGGTTCGCATTTGATAGCATTAAAATAGAATTTTCGGTCCTATGCTTCTGTTACTGAGTGGTATATTTCTTAGGTCGCCCATCCAGATACTAACCCCGCCGAATAGGAATAACTTCAGCTTTCAACTGTTGTTTACAAAGCTTTCAGATGCTGTCAGATGCTGTCAGTGCACGCTTACACTTGTGGTGGAAAGAAGTTGCATGATCAACATGTCAGCCCAGAAGCCAATGTTTCTCGATTCCCTTTTATTTTCTTCAGTCTCTCTGGGTTCAGTACTTTGCTAGTAACCACATGTCTTCTCAAGGGGCTATTTATCTAAGACTTATACCATGGCGCTACAATGATAGACAATACCAAAACAATATCGTGTACTGTTAGACCTACATATTACGCAAAGACAACGGTCAACATGTCATCCCAGAAGACAATGTTTTTCACTTCCCATTTATTTTCTTCAATCTTTCTGGGCTCAGTACTTTGCTAGTAACCACATGTCTTCTCAGGCTATTTACCCAAGACTTCTACCATTTCACTACAATGATACACAATACCAAAACAATATCGTGCACTGTTAGAGCTACATATTACGCAAGGACAACTTGAAGCTCCTGGAAGACAACACACAGTTCAGTTGACATTATGGAATAAATCGCTGTGTTACTTCACTACCACACGTAAGCAATGCGTGTCAATTTTTTTTAAAGAGGACAGGAATTTCTTCTTTCTGACAAATGATTAATTAATAGGCCGGTCGCCAGGTTTTTAACCTCACAAAAGGATCTGTTTCGTCGTACGAACGTGTGAAGACCTGTGAGCCAAAGGGCCTCTGCTGGTATGACTTCTGGTATGACTTCTGGTACGACTTCTGGGTCACCCCCCCCCCCCCTCCAACTTGAAAAAAATTGCGTGGAACGCTGCACATACCACAGGCAACCCAGTGTACCCTCACGGAGGGTCTAGTTTTGGTCAGTTTCCAACTTTTGTAACCCAATGACCCTGAATATGACGTCATCATACCACGCCCATGGTCACGTGACCAATAGAAGAAAACTCTAAATTTGTCTCCGTGGTACACAATTTGGGTATTTAATCGATGGTTTGATAATTTGTATTCGTTTTTGCATCCAGCCAGGCATAGTTTTCTTTTTATTTTGAAAAATGTTCTTTTTAAAGACATAAACGATACTGAAATACCCATAACTTTTTCAAAAAAGATGATTTTAACAAATCAATGCTTAGCTATATTCTGTATTTGGGGGTGAAACGTGCCCTGTAAAAAAAAAATTAATTCAATTCAAAACCGCCGGAAATTTAGCTTTTTTCTCAAACCGGAAGTCAGTTCGTTTACGCATGCGCAGTTGATCTGAGAACGAGCGCAAGGACGGGCAAGGTAAAACCTTCGATGGAAACAGCAGTTTGTGCGGTGACTTTTGCTTGTGAGTGGGTTTTCTTGTCAGCTCATGATATGATGACGTCACTTACCGGAAGTAACATTTCACTTCCTTCCCAAGGATCGTATTTCAAAGGCCACGCGCGTTCCATCACGTTTAACAAATCGCGAATTCGTGTCTCACACAACGGATCCCGGACGATGGATCACTCAATATCTCACTCCTTGGCCTGAGTCTTCCTCGACATGCTATGGGAAAACCAAAACAAACATGTTAAAAGTTGGAGCAAAGGCAGGTATCTCAGACTGGTGTGAGTAGTCGGGTATTAAAAACGATCAACGTAAATTAGCTCCAGTTTTATTTCTGTTCCCGGCTGGGGAGCCCGAAAAAAGTTCCTGTTTGGCTGACACAGTTTCAGGGATTGGAATCTTTTGATAAGGGTAATACAAAGGGGAGAGGGGGGAATTTAACAAAGGGTTGACTACCTGTAAAACTTATGGCAGCGTTATGGGACAAGTCACGCTTTAGCTTCAGGGGTCAGACGAGGTTACTCAAGACAGAGCGACAAGAAATAAAACACAGCTAGAGAGATTCCTCAGTGCACTATACAAGCCTGCGTCGCTCCACTCGCTCTTGATCTTTGTGCAAATCATGGACGACAAAACAAGTTTTCACTTCCCGGCTGTGATACTACTTCTGTCTGCCTCAATGTTCAAGTTAGTCAATGGTATGTTGTTATGACTGAATTACATCGAGCGCCTATTATTTCCAAAATGGTGATATTATACACTCTTTTTCAGTTTAATAAGAATCTCTAATTTTGGGGCTGAGGTCGAACATTATAATGTTTTGGCACTTCGAACGTGAAAACGTTCTTAATAATGTTCTTAAAGTTGTGTGGTGTTCTAAGTTCAACTGTAAGTTCTTCTTCAGTGTATCATGCAATGAGAAAACCACAAAAGCGTCCCAACAGAATTTGTGATTATTGTCTTCTTGGCCGACTACAGTTTTACGTCGAGCTTATGACTCCACTTACGACTCCGATCTTTGATTTTCACCAGGTCATAAGCGCTCTTACGACTCCGACTACGACTCTGACTCCGATAACCATCCTTAATACGCAAAATAAAGACGTTAATATCTGACCGCTCTCAGCTTTGGGTATGTTCTTCGTTTAATCCTAAAATTTTGATTAATCTCAGCCTCGACATTCTTATGAAAAAGGTTCTCAGAAAAGAAAAGAGTGTATCTGAATCCACGACTGATTCCGTGAGCATCAGTTGCCTAATTGACTTCGGGATTTCAAAAGAGAGTAACTGCGGAGTCGAACGTAATGATCTGACACTCGTTACAAGAGCGCCACTGATCGAAATCGGCTTGTAAGACGTCGTTTAACTGAATAATGGTAGACCGCTCAGTTGTCGTTTTTAGGTGGTCAGTCGCTTTTTGACAAAACAGTTCTCCTTTGAAAGTAAATCATCTTACAGAATAACAAAAGACCGGCTAAATCGCTATGAAAGTAATTGCTCACGCTAGACAAGTAAAACGTTTGCTTGACAATTAATACAAAGCCACGCGATTCCTTTTGCTTCCCGGGTTTTCGCTTTCATTTTGTCTTCGCTTCAAGTTTTCTACAATGACAATAACTTCAAGTTAAACTTTATTTTGGGTCGGAGTAATATTTATTTCACCAACCAAATCATGTTCTAAAAGTCAGTGTTAAAATTGATTCCCTTTCTTTGTAAATGCATTAGTATATGTTTCCAACGATCAAAATAATAGAGGAATTTACATGAACTAAGAGGTCCCTTAAAAATGACCTCTTCCTTTCGTGGCTTCTCAGCGGGAATAGCGAATAGGTACGTGATCGTTCATGTGGAGACTGTTATAAAGCATTTTTTCAGCGATAATGAAATTGTGTCCTTAGACGTGACTACGAGATGAGTATTGTCATTACGCCAAGTTTGGAGAGAAAGCGAAATTTGCTTTAGAATTTGGTTGACGAAACTTTAAAAAATGTGACAGATATTGCACGCAAAATTCCATTTATACACGATAAAAGCTGACTCGAAATAGTGTTTATAATGCCATATATAGCTATAAAACAAGCGAAGTGGACAAGTTGGAGATGACGCACCTGCTAGACATAACTGTAGCATTATGATGAGCTTTGATTTTATAACTGCGCCTTTCTTGCAATTATAAAACGTCACTTAATTGGTTCATGGTTGGCGGGAAGATATGCGTGCGTCTATCGAGGTATGGATGCACGCTGGAGTTTGCTAAGCGCAAAAGAAGCGAAAGAGTAGCACGAGGCGATAGCCGAGTGCGACTCTGGTTCTCGAACAAGTCCGCTGTGAGATTCAGTTTCTCAACTTAAGATTCCACAGCGATCCCAGTGAGCAGACAGCGTGGTGATACAATATATTTGCACGAGTTTGTAAAAGTCTAAACTGTCAATTATTTAAAAGGTTCAGCAGATTCTACACGTGCTACAAACACACTCCATCTTTGAAAAAGTCCATTAACAAACACTGAACTTGTTGAAGCTTTAAATAACTTCTTCACCTCAATGAATGCTGACATCCCAGCTTAACCCAGCTACCGGCATTTCTACCAGCAGCAGAGAAAAGTTCCTTTGCTACATATCCATCAAGTGTACAAAAAGCTACTCTCCCTTAAACCCTTTAAGGCTATGGGACCTGACAACACCCCTCGCCGTGTACTGAAGAAATTTGCATACGAGCTACAGGTCACCCTTTTGCCGAGATTTTCAACCATTCTCTATCCTCTGGTCGCGCCCCTTCTGTCTGGAAAGCAGCAGATATCTCGCCTATTCCTAAGGAGTTACCATCAATTGCAATTCAGAGAAGCGATCACCGTCTGATCTCACTGACTCCTTGCCTTTCGAAAGTCTTTGAGGAATTTGTCGTTGAGCGGTTGTTTCAGGATATTTGGGCTAAAATCAACCCTAACCAGTTTGGCTGTCTGAAGGGCACATCAACAAATAATTGCCTTCTGGATATTTTGCACCACTGTTTATGGAAACTTGACACCCATGGCTACCACCTGCGCATCTGTTTGCTAGACTTTAGTAAGGCTTTTAATCGTATATATCAACCTCAATACTCTACTCATGAAGCTGATTGACTTGGGCGTCCGTCGAACTATCCTCTCATGGATTCCCAGTTTCTTGTCTGACCGTAAACAACGAGTGAAACTAGGGGAATCTGTCTCTCAGTTGGCTAATGTCAATGCTGGAGTTCCTCAAGGGACATCTAGGACCTATACTCTTCCTGTTATGGTCAATGATCTTATTCCGCCTACGTGCAACCATTTGGAGTACGTGGACGATGTCTCCATCTTTGAGATCATTCCAAGATGCAATGATTCCTCAATACAGTCTGACCTCGACTACATCGCCTCGTGTTCGGATACCAACTACATGCGTTTAAATTCCCAGAACATGACAGGAGTTAAGAGTGCGTTATTTTCGTGAACCACCCATTTTATCCCCGCTGACCATTGGTGGCACTCCCTTAGAAGTCGTCAACAGTCACAATGTTCTGGGGGTCCATATAAACAGCAAATTAAAATGGTCAGATCGCATGAAGGAAATCACGAAAAAAGCAGCAAAAAGACTTAACATACTGCGTGTCTTACGGCAGAGTGGTCTCTCATCAGATGAGTTGATGTCTATTCATGTAACTTTGATCAGCTCAATCCTGGAGTATTGTTGCTCCGTCTGGAACAAGTTTCCCCAGCTACCTGAGCGATAAGATTGAGCGAATTCAAAAGAGGGCTCTAAGTATCATCTATCCTCATCTTAGCTATAGAGAAGTTCTGAAAGAAACTAATTGTTCCCGTCTAGAAGATAATCGGCAACGCCTATGCAGCAAAGTATTAATTTTAAAAAGATTCAAGGTGGGGACGGTAAGCTGGCCTCCCTCATTCCCTAAAACAGAGCTCGCGGGCATGACCGGTTTTTGCTCGACAATAACAAGCTTTCTGCCTTTAAGTGTAACACAGATCGCTTTAAGCGCAGTTTATTTCCTTCTATTAGAAGTTATATGAGGAGGCTTTACAACGTTGTATCTCATTATTTTTCTATATTTGATGACTTTTTAGAAAAATCGTCATATTAATGTAAGTGGCTCAGTCCCCCGGTTATTCTTCGTTCTTCTTTCTTCAACAGAGATGTAAATAATATAACCCTTTTTTATCAATTCCTTTCCAATGTAAAATACGGAGTATTTCACAGATTGTGCATTTTTATATTATTCATAAACCATTTAAATAAATCAAAAAACACATAATTAATTATTCCCCACTCCGTTGGGGCCCAGTCTTCAAATGAATGATATGAATCGTCTGGTTCGCATGTCGAAGATCATAGAATATCGTTTCTGATAAAGCTTGATAATGCTGAATGTCATCGTGAATGACGAGTTGTCTTGAATCTTCGCTTGAATATTTCCTTATGAATGCTGAAGGTCGATCTGGGTCGTACATTGAACAATTAATGACCCTTTGAATAGTGGATGACGATATCTATTTTGGTCCGCAAATACGCGCCATAAAATCATAAATCAATGACTTTGCAACATAGAGACAATTTACGAATTTATAGATTTAGCCAAGCATAAAAGCGGAGTCCCCGTTTCTAGCCTCAGAAAGCAGTATAGTGTATATGGAAATAATTATGCTTCTGCATAAAGTACAAAATTAATCGTCATTAGTGTATGCAGTTTTTTTGTGGGAGGCGAGGTGGCCTCATGGTTAGTCGAGTGGTCCTGGTTCGGGGCCTGGCCGGGGACATTTTCTTGTGTTCTTGGGCAAGACACTTTACTCTCACGGTGCCTCTCTCCACCCAGGTGTATAAATGGGTACCGGCGTAATGCCTGCGATGGACTAGCATCCATCCAGGGGGGAGTATAAATACTCCTAGTCGCTTCATTCTACGGAAACCGGAAATAAGCGCTTGCCTAATGGGCCTTCCTTGGCTCGTAACAGATACTTTACCTTTACCTTTAGCGTATGCAGTTTAACAGTGATCAAACACCTCTGAGCTGACAGCAGTAAATAAACAAGCCTTGCAAACAAACCTGAAAATATATGCACAGTTATCTCTATCACCACATTTTCCGTTTGATAATCTAATCTGATAATCTTTTTATAATCTTTACACCCTCTCTCTTCAGTTTAGAGCAACAGCAACAATTCCTAATTGAAAAGTCAAGCTAAAGCGTAGTAATTCGCAACTAGTCAATCAGCACAAGCATAAGGATCAAAATTGTTCCTTTTCCTTGTGCTTGCGCTTATGCTTGCATTCGCTTGCGTCGTGTGAAAACGAAAAGCACCATAAGCACAAGAAAATTTGCTACGCGTCTGGCCAATTAAAGCACTCGTTCCAGATTCTCCACCTCTGAGCATTTAAACAAAATGAAGGATGCCGTGGTTGTCATTTAATGCTTATGTCGCCGTTCGTTTTCAGCATAGGCTACTTATGCTTGTGCTTGTGCGTGCGCTTGTGCTTGCGCTGCTATTGAAAACCAGGCTTTAGTGGTCTTAGGAGTCTTTGTTTTCAAGACACCCCGAAAATGGCAGGTTCGAGCTTATCAAACCGCTTTTCAAAGTCTTATCTGACCAAAAAGAACCTAAAATGACGCAAACATTGCCTTCAAGTGCATTCGTTGCGGCATGTAGTGCAATGCAATATAAATTTATACAGCATCGAGAGTTCGTTTACAATATGTCCGACGAGGACGTATAAGAAACATGGACCCCAGGTCCAGGGACCACCCCTGTGGACCTGGTCCATGGACCCCTTTATGGACCGGGTCTATGGACTACCCCTGTGGACCACCCTTCATATTGTAAATTCCGCACGTTTTACATGCAGAAAATATTAAGATGAAAGAGAGAAGTGGTCTTCGCACTCATCTGGACAGTTTAAGCAGGAGCCCATGATTTGGAGCGAACAACTTCCAAACTAAACCTATGTCATGGCATTTTTGCAGACCGATCTATTTTTGTGGACTACCTTTTCCTCAAAAAAACAAAGATACTTCCGGTTCGGTGATGTTATGAAGTCAAGTTAGTTTCTTGCGATTGGTCATTCGGACTCCAGCGGGAGTCTCATTCGCGGGAAATTCAATCTAAAAATAATACGGTCTGTGAAAACGCGGAGACAGGAATATAGGGCTGTTGTTCGCTCCAAGTTATGGGCTACTGATTTGAACAATTGTCTGTTATAGACACCTACACCACCTATTTGGTGGCTCCAAAGGGATTCATCTATAACCTGCACTTCAAATATACATTCATTTCATTCATCGAGTCCTTCAGCGGAACAAATGACCCCAATAAATTGACCTCCTCTTTATAGCTTATTAGGTGGTAGAGCATTGCATCACACAGGTCATGGGTTCAAACCCTCTTGGAACCACCAACCTCGTTCCCAGGGTCTCTCTTGTAGAGTTTTGAAGCAAGCAACCGTGGACAATCTTCCTGTCGGTGTACGTTGGATCAGTGGCTTGATCTGATCGGCGTTATTTCAAGTTGAGAAACTAAATATTTTAAGCAAGAGCCGATACAACGTAGATTTGATTTGATTTTAGTGGTGTACACCACTAAAATCAAATCAAATCTACGTTGTACTCTCTCTTGTAACCGGTTACAAGAGAGACTCTGGCAACGGGGTTGTGGAGGTCTGATCTGAATTTTCAGGTGTCTCTAAGAGACAATTGTTTCAATTGGCCAGATAAGTGTGAGGATCACTTCTTTCCTTCGTCTAAAGGTTTTTCTGCTTGTAACTTAATTACAGGATGAGGGGGAGTCCACAGGGGTAATCCATGAATCGCGTCCACGAAGATTAAACCGGGTCCACAGGGATGGTCCATGGAGCTGGCGTCCATTTTTTTTATACGTCCGTAACTCTGACGAAATAGAAGATGATAACAAGAAAAATCGCCAATGATGTCTTTATTACCTTACTTGCACACATTTAGTTACTCATTTTATCTACACTTTGCACTGGAATTTGCAAGTTTTCCTTATAGAATTTTGCAAATTAATTATAAAAATGTAGATGTAGATGCTGTAAGCTTGAATGGCGACGTGTGTGATTGTGTGGTTGTTGAAATATGCCAGAATCTCGGTCAACACGGAATTGCAAACGTTTTCAAGCCTTCTTCGTTTTTTTTAGCGAGTTTTACAAAATATGTGAGGGAGCGCTGAAGATGATAAAATGCCGGCATTTTCATCGATGGCTGTGAAATTTAGCGTGTTTACTGGGGAGATATGGCCCCAGTTTCCCTGAAAATCTCGTCTTTGTAGCTTTTATTACGCCTACATGATGGGCATTCTACTTCAGGTCATTTGAAGCCGCGGTCACGTCGCGGCTTTATTAAAGTTTTTGAACCCGCGGTCGACAGAGCGCAAAAACCGCTAGACATGCGCACTAGAATCATACTTGTGTTGCCGCCATTCCATTTTCAAAATGGCGGACGACAAATCAAAATCCACCACGTCATTGTGGAGGCTGTCACGCCGCTGCCGTTCCTCTGAGAAAATTTGCAAAAAGATGATCTGAATCTGCCATCATTCAACGATGCTTCAGAGCCGTCAGGGAAGAGATCGGACCAAAACCAGTTCGCCTAAAGCAATAGAGTTTTTGACCAGCTTCGAAGCTTCATTTGACGTTCGTTGTTTAGAGTTTTGCGTTTCTTAAGGTGGTCGGTTACTCTTTAAGCTCAGAACAGAGATATGTTGGAGGTAAATTGTTTTCGCGAAACATATCAAATATGACTTTTTTTTCGTTGATATGAAAATTTTTGAGAGGTGTTTAAAGGTGGAATTCCGATTTCATACACCAAGAGAGACTTTTTCAAATCGAAGTTTGAAGAGAAGCAGGTTTTTTACCGCTAGTGTTCGTCTTCACAGTTGTAACTGGTTTTACACAGAAAAGCGAAGTCCAGTGCCTTATACTTTCACGCCACTCGATATAGTTTGTGAGGTTTTGGGGTCGTAAGTTGTCCTGAAATGCATATAACTTACATGTATGTTTTTAACTTCGAGTTACTATCTTGTCGACATTGTTCATGTAATACAATGTGAGTTTTCTCGCTTTATAAGCCAAGGCGACAGAGCGGCTGCCTGTTATATTTAAAACAGCGGCAAATATTGACAACAAACCCTGTTATTTTTTCCCTTTAACAACGTTCATTGCTATGTTTTGTGTAACTAAAAATAAAATATGTCAACTGTCACATCTGACTGCTGGGGGATTGTGTGCTTTTTCAAGTTTATGGGACTCTTTGCAAAGGGCGAGTTAAGTTAATTCAACAAAGTAAGCTGCTTTTTCCATTTAGAGACTGAAAATGTCAGCAAAGGTGCTCTAGTTCAATGTGCAAAGCGCTTTTTTTGGCTTTTGATGCCAGCAAAACAGTTCACCACACTAGAAAAATTTTGAGGGCCACTTGCTACTGGCTCACAAAGACTACAGAATTTGCCACATGGATGAATACATTTCACCAATGAAGGTGAGTGATGGAATAAAATTACAATAGTCTGCCCTGAATTGAATTTTCCCTACCCCTCAATATAGATTCTACGCCCCCTTCTTTGTCAGTGCCAAAAATCTGCCAAGAGAACTGAAGCACCAAGTTACACAGAATTAGTCAGACAGGTAGAAAACCCTCAAGGATCAAAGGCAGGAGCTGGATATTAAGCAGAGAAAAATCAAGAACGAAAACAAAAACTTTCACAAAAAAACATGAAGGTAAGTATTTGGGTTTAGCTCATTTACGACAATGACATGCCAATGCCTTTGCAGTACTAACCCCCCCCCCCCCCCCTCTCTTCACCAAGACACACACACCACTGACAGCATTATATTGAGTGCCACAGGCTGTTGGCTGTAATCAGTAACACACTAAACATGCTTTATTTCATATTATTATTTACATGCACAGAACAAACTGCATTGAATGCGATGCACAACCCCATGAATTTCTCAAATTGCTTTTGGCCTATTACAAGACCTGTGAGAAAACCACACCAAAAAGTTAGCTCACTATAATAAGGTAAAACAGATATCATTTTCATAATGGTCATGCTCTACAATGTAGCTGTGTCACCGAACACCCAAGGTCAATAATTTTCCTATTATCCTAACAGTAAACACTTAATGACTTGTCCCGAGGGAAACAGTTCATTTTGTTTCCCTAAAAATTTCCAATGTTCCCCTGAGGCGCAGACGAGGGAAACAAAATGAACTGTTTCCTGAGAGACCAGTCATTAAGTGATTTGTTATATAGCACAAATAGGAAAACATGCAATGGGAACAGCAACGGTGGTCGTCGGTCAACATTTGCGGGCAACAGTGCACTGTTACCCTCTGACGTCATAGATTTTGCACTGGTGCCCGCTCAGAGACTTTTGAACGGCAAAAGTGTTATTGTTAGATGTCATGTGACCTTGAAGTAACCAATGAGAGCATGCGCTGCTGGGGGCAAAAACAGTTATACAACAAATATAATTATTATTCAACATAACACACTTTTGCAGGAAAAACAAGATCAGCAACAAAAATCAAATGTTGAATTGAGAGAAGAAAATGTCATGCTTCACAAAAAAGGACAAAGTTATAGAGACAACACAGTTTTCAAGAAAAATATTGGACTGACATAAAAATTAATACCATGCACATGTAACCCTGTGAAAAAGCACCCCAAATGCCTAAATTTCCAATATAGGTTTTAGTCAGAACAAACTTTTCCTTATCACAGACTTAATTCTTATGGTCGTTAATTTTCTTTCTAGTGCAAATAATATTGAACAAAACAAATAGTGTATTGTAATAATCAACTGATGTATGTTTAGTATTTTTTCCTTTCATTTTCCCGAATTTGTTCTCCACCTATATATATCTGTTTGGGTCAAGTTAGCAGAAAATTGGGGAATCCACTCAAAAGAGACACTTGTAATACCACTGGCAGTACTAAATCCTAACATTACTCAACAACAATGACAATATTACTTGTGTTCCTTTAATATATGTTTTACAACTAAAGGAGACACTGCATTTAGCTCTCTTGTGCACCATACAATTTCACAAGTCACTAGTCAACCACTAAACAAAAGGAGGAAAGAACTTATATGATCCAGACAAAATGGGAAATTTTGGTGGTGAACATTCTCCAGACCTGTTTGAAAATATCTTCCATGCCACAATGTATTTACAATATTGAAAAGGGTTTTCCGTGAACCAAGAAAGCTAATCTGCAGAGAGTAAAAGTAGGTTGCTGTACTGCTGCACAACCTCAGTTTCTTCGTAAATCAGGTATGGCTACCATTTCCAACAAACAAAAACAATGATAAAACCATTACACAGAAAGTGAATAATGACAGTGTAAGTACAAGGGGAAAGATAATACCTTACATTATGAAATTTTGAACCACCGATACTGTGTTTTTAGCTTTCTGATTGGTTCACTCACTCTCAGTTAACAGCTCTTATACAGTATGACATAATATGGAAACTGATTGCGTCAAGTGTTACCACGCTGGAAACTGATTGGCTTTAAATTTGTCCAAGTGTTAAGAATCAAATGAAAATTTAATAAAACAATAATTAATGGATATAATTGAGTGGTTGATCTCATATCAACATGCACTCATGGAATTATAATAATATTATTGTTCATTATTGTCTTGTGCTATAGGAATTATATGCTTATTAGTATAATTACTGAAAGTTCTCTGCGCTGATTGGTTGTCATTGAGATGATTATTCTTACGTGATAATCACCTAAGCGGTTTTTCAAAATAGCCACAAGCTGTTTTGTTGAGGTGACAGACGAATAAATTAGTTGTTTTAAAGAAAATGTGTATTATTCAAATAATCAACTATGTAATAGGCGATTTGCATGATGGCATCATTTACTAAGAAATTGAGTTGCTTCTATTGTCAGGCAAATTTAAATTATTGTTTCCGATATTCCCTTAGACTCTATGAATGTTGGTGAATAAAAACCTCAACTTCATCTCGGTTTTTATTAACAGATATTCACCTTGCCTGCGGCGAATAATAATTGTTAATAATTATTATTTGGTGTTCATACTAATTTTTAGTGTTAAAGAATTTTCAGTCAGGGGTACGCATCTAACTAAAGCTGTAAGGCTTATTATTATTATTATTATTATTATTATTATATAATGTACCTGAAGTGTTTGCATGCTTCCAAAGATTTACTGCACAAATGTTTTTGTAGCCGTTTTGCAAACTTACAATTATAAATGTGAAAAAGTTGACCAATAAGGTTACTCTGTTACAGTAATGTACTTTTCTGGGCTGTTCCACAACTGATCATGGTTTCTGCAAAAATATTTGCGAGGAACAGCAACAAAAACCTCGCACAGATCGATGGCATTTAACAGTCAAGGTTACGTGACGTGGAAATTGTAAATCCCAGGTGTTAAGAAAATTCAACTTTGTGGCTGAAGTTCACTCACAGTTCATCTGCAGCAAGAAACCCAGTGGACGATTTTATACGATCAAAGTTGTATGACCGCGTTACAGTTCTCAATAACGTACAACGGCCAGCCAAACTTATTTTCAAAAGCAAAAACCTTTCGTCCATCAAGACCAAGTTGCTCCTGTAGTTCCCGAGAACAAAGAAGAGTTTCGTTGCCAGTTCGCTGGTTTCTGTAAGATTTTTAAACAATCTGGGGGCAGACCAACACCCAATGTCAAGAAAATTCACAGTAGCCAAAACCAACAAAATGATACAAGAGGACGCATTGCTACTTGAAATGCAGACTTGCGAAGTAATCAATCGTGTGTCCTCGACCGTTGATTTGGAATCGCTGAGTGTTCTCTCCGACCTTGAAAAAAATTCCTCTGGCACCCAGGGTATGAGTCGGCTAACTTTCCACAAAATTTGACGAATGTTAGAGTGTTATTCTCCACTTCGACCACTGTCTCGATCACTTCGAATCTTAAGAGTTTGCGCAGGCGCAGTTACGCGAAAAAAGCCATTTTACGTCATTATTCTCTAGCCAATCAGCGGTTTTTGCGCTCTGTCGCCGCGGTCACGTCGCGGCTTTATTACTGGGTTGCCAAACCCAGTCGGAAAATGGGTAGATTTCCGTTTTAGTATTTTTTTCCGTGTCGGTAAAAGTCTCGCCTGTCACTCCCCTGCTAAGTGGTGTCTTTGTGCATAGAGTCTTCTGTGCGTATTTTGTTAGGTTTGAGGGGGCTGGGGTAATGCGTAGCTTGCTCTGCACAATTAACCTGTATAATGGCGTCGGAAGTCATTGTAACGCGAATGGCGTTTTAGTACATCTTTAAAGAAAATATACCCATATGGAGCTCAAGAATGGAACGTCAAGACAGGCGGTGAAACATAAAGATCTGGAATCTTAAAAGCGACGAGTAATGGACTTCGACAGCGTGAATCTTTCGCCCGTCGAGCCGAAATCAAAATATGCTGTACTTCTAATATTTCGCCAAGCCTAAGGTGGTGTTACGTACAACACTGAAACCAAATGGAAATTTCTCTGGTAACTTACGGGTTCAACAAAGACAGAGAAGGAATCGAACACCACAGGTAGATCTGTGATCTCTGTTGTGTGTCTCACAGTGTTTACTGACGTCGCATCTATTTAAAGTTTGCCTGTTTGTCTGGCAAGTAACATTCATTTTGTACTCAACTCTGCAAAGGTTAAAAAAAATTGTAAATGTGACAGGGAAAAATTACTTGAATGAAAGCTTGTTGTCTCTTTTGTGCTTTATTATTTACGGTCAAGGTTCTTTCGAAAAGGGTTGAATGTGAACTGTCAGAAATTTATTTAATTGCATCAGCTTTGTGATTGTGTGTTTCACTTGCACGCACGCAACTGAAATAGGAAGGGTTTCTTGCCTCTTATAGCAAATATGTTGCTTGTTTCAATAAATGTTTCGGTGGAAAATATTTCTGTGAAATTTCCAGCTTTTGTAAAGTTATCATGTTGTGTAATTTTCGAGCTTAGCAAATTTGCATACGTGTGGAAATGTGATACGGGGAGAATTTTTGTGGTAACGCTTAAGTCACGAAAATAAACAGGTCTGTTGGAAGCGTGCTTGAGTTTCAACAAAATGACCCCCAAAATCGGCAAAAGATTGTGACGCTAATGAATAATAAAGTAGCTGCTATTACCAAAACGATGAACCAGAACCTCTGAGAGTTGGGCGATTGTGATCTTTGTGTTGAATTCGCTCATTTCTTGTCAAAATTTATAACAATCGAAAGAAAAAGAAAACTAACAAAAACAAAAACCCGGTAGCTTGGCATCATTTGACACAGTTGCTTCACTGTTTCGCGAGTAAACATGCCGCGGTAAAATAACGCGGTAACTTGATCAGAGCACCCGCAGAATTCGATGTGCGATTTACTCGGTGCAGCCAAACTTGTACAATTACAACAAAACAACTAAAATCTCCCAAACTGTTTTTCGCTGATGGTAACTTTTTATATTCGTGGTTCAAAATTAATGTTGTTTTCATGTCGTAGATTTTGTTACCGATGGCAAAATATTTTATTCTCGATCGACCGTCCTGAAACTTCCTTCTGCTCTTCTTAAAAATTGTGTATCCATATTTATTTACTTTTACATCAATATTTGTTTTGCATAAAGCAAGCTAACAAAATCTGTATCTTGCTTGGTTCGCAGTTGATAGCATGAAAATAGAATTTTCGGTCCTATGCTTCTGTTACTGAGTGGTATATTTCTTACTAACCCCGCCGAACAGGTATTAACTTCAGCTTTCAACTTCAGCTTTCAACTTTTGTTTGTAAAGCTGTCAGATGCTGTCAGTGCACGCTTACACTTGTGGTGGAAAGAAGTTGCATGATCAACATGTCAGCCCAGAAGCCAATGTTTCTCGATTCCCTTTTATTTTCTTCAATCTCTCTGGGTTCAGTACTTTGCTAGTAACCACATGTCTTCTCAAGGGGCTATTTATCTAAGACTTCTACCATGGCGCTACAATGATAGACAATACCAAAACAATATCGTGTACTGTTAGACCTACATATTCCGCAAAGACAACTGTCAACATGTCATCCCAGAAGACAATGTTTTTCACTTCCCATTTATTTTCTTCAATCTTTCTGGGCTCAGTACTTTGCTAGTAACCACATGTCTTCTCAGGCTATTTACCCAAGACTTCTACCATGGCACTACAATGATAGACAATACCAAAACAATATCGTGCACTGTTAGAGCTACATGTTACGCAAGGACAACTTGAATCTCCTGGAAGACAACACACAGCTTACTTGACTTTATGGAATAAATCGCTGTGTTACTTCACTACCACACGTAAGCAATGCATGTCAATTTTTTTTAAAGAGGACAGGAATTTCGTCTTTCTGACAAATGATTAATTAATAGGCCGGTAGCCAGGTTTTTAACCTCAGAAAAGGATCTGTTTCGTCGTACGAACGTGTGAGGACCTGTGAGCCAAGGGGCCCCTGCTGGTATGGCTTCTGGTATGACTTCTGGTATGACTTCTGGGTGACCCTCCCTTCCCTTCCCCCCCCCCCCCCCCCAAACTGGAAAAAAATTGCGTGGAACGCTGCACGTACCACAGGCAACCCAGTGTACCCTCATGGAGGGTCTAGTTAAAGTTTTTGAACCTAAATTTAACACTAAATACACCAGAAAGGATAAAGAAAAGGATTTTGGTTCATTGGATGGAATTCCAAGCCTTGAAATCGCTGAAAAGGTGAGAATATTTTCTTGTAAACGTCCGCCGTGGCCGAGTCACGTTTCGCCTCGTGGTACTGCACAAAATTTTGTTATCTAAATCTTACATATTTACCTTAATTACATGTGCGGCGTATTATTTCATCGTCTGGGATGAATGTTTTGTCGAAAAATTGGGCAGCTTCTGCAAGTACCGAATCAGAAATTACGTAAAACGAAACAAACAAAAGACAGAAAACAAAACAACTCCAAGTAAAGACTTATCCCAAGTGACCAAAAACACATTGATTTCCGGTACCTGTCGAAACACCCAAAAATTGGTAATTTGGGTGGTTTTTGGTCAACAGACGTTAATTATACGTAAAATGATCGGCTAAACTATAAAATACAGGGCCACTTACGGTTACATGTTGGAAAGAGCGGCTTGGCGGCTCGCCAGTCAAGACTGAAGAGAATGTATATTTGCTTCTGGATGGCTCATCTCTTACGAGTCATGTCAGATACAGTGGCTCGGCGGCTCACCAGTCAAGGAGAATGAGAGTATGCGGCTCGATGGCTCGTCACTTTCGGATCATGTTAGATCACATGTGCCCAAAGCTCAGTGTGAGCATGGCCGACAAAATATAAGGATTTGTATGAGAATCCCGATAAAAAGTTTGAGAAGATAATTATGTGAAAAAAATCTCAAGCCTAACCTTATTGCAATCGTGGATACTTGTAGCTTCCTTCCTGTGTGGTTATTTTCCAGATCCGACGCGATTTGAGCCATTTCTCAATTTTGTGGTTGTCAACGGTAATTATAATAAAATCCCAAGGCTGGATACAAATTCTCAGGTGCCACCAATTTGAGTCAAATATTCCTGGAGAAAATATTCCCACGGTCACAATTTCACATCAGAATCAATTGACAAAGATTGAACTTTCATCTCAACCCATCAACACAATAGCAGTCCTGCGAGCACGTCAGGCGGTGAACATTGCAACAAAACAGATTGCGAAGGTGGTGCTTTATCACCAAAGTGGCCACGGCTTTGACCGTTGATAGTAAACTGACTCTTAGCCGGGTGACAGATCGTAGTTAGTCAACCGAAACTTTCTTTATTCCCCTGGGTCTCCTGGCATGACTGCATTGACTCAGTTGTCAAATCACAGTCACGCTTCCTTGGTGTTGACAAAGTTCAAACACATTCGCAAAGCTGGAAAGCATTGGAAGATGCAAAGTCAAAATGCCCAAGTAAACAAAGGGTTTGGATTGTTGAGAATGTTGCTGAGAATGATGCCGAGTTCACATGCAGTTGCTGAAGACGGACTCCCACCCTGTGAGCAGAATCTCTTTAAAACTCACCAGAGGGTGAGAAAGAGAGGCTCTGCAAAAATCGTCTCTAGTCTTTTAAGTTGCCGCATCCCAAGTTTCTGGGCTAGTCACTCCGGTCAAACCGGTTTAGGCAGCATGCGCATCATATTTTTGACAAGGCAAAGGTCAAAGTGGAGCCTTCAGTATGAAAATCAATATGGCATCCAGGAGTGCAATTGAGACTTGGCTTGGGTTTGAGACTGTCTCCAAGCAACGGCTTGCGCATACTCAACCTAGACTTTACACAAATTCCGCAGGGTCCTTTTTTTCTTGTTTCTCTGTTGGAAGGGTGACAGACTCAAGGAAATTGCACGTGTTTTTTTAAACGAAGTTATGAAATTAATAACATACTGAGAAACACTTAGCATGTAATTAAATTTACAGCAAACACACCTGACATCCGGAGAACTGAAACAGACGTCTTTATCTCCTTTCAGTTGCGAACGGCAACCTGAACGGTAATTACAGAATGGAGACATAAAATAAGGGAGTGATGCAAATACAAATAGCAACAACTGACAAACGGGTAATGGCACAAAAAAAAAGGAATAGTGACGTCGGAATCTCAAGTTCGAACGTAATTTGGTCCAACTTTCAGTTCCAAAACACATTGTCAGGCCATAATGTTACAAGCATGTGACTGTTCCTGCAGCATTGAGAGAGAAAAATTGTATGATGCCTTATGAGAGATCAGTCATCAGTCCAGGGGACCATTGTATTCTGGCAGTGAAAAAGTGATTTGTCATGTTTTTTCAAAAGTCATTTTTTAGGAACTTTTGTTTATATTTACTTTGTGAAGTATGGCAAAGAAATGCTTGAACTTTCCTTTATGGTTTGTCTTGAAATTAGCAAAATTGGTTAAAAGTTGATATGCATTTTAAATTAAATCTGCAATTCTACTGGGCCAATTTAAAAAATTAAAGATTGTATGCATGCTTTTCTCTCTTATGACTGTATGAAGATCATTTGAATGATGTGTATGAAAATCATGTCTCATCCAGACAATTAGTTCAGACATATACTGCATCTCATCATATCTTTCCTCTCTTTAGCATCCTGTGAAAAAGATGCTCTTGGGTTAGAGAAAGGATTTATTCTTGATGGACAGATAACATCTTCATCTGATCTCAGTTCCAACACACCAGCCAAAAATGGGAGATTAAACTACACAGCAGGATTATCATGGTGTGCATCAACGAGCAACAGTTTTCCGTATCTAGAGATTGATCTACAGTCACTTCATATCATCTGTGCTGTGTCAACTCAGGGGAATTCCAAAGCAGATCAGTGGGTAAAGACATACAATCTACAGTCATCCACGGATGGAACAACTTGGACAAATTATACAGCACGAGGGCAAGTTGGATTTAAGGTAGCTTAATTTGACACACACTGTATCCATGCTTGAATAGGATTGGTGAACCATGCAGTTTAACCTTAGGGTTGTTCTCAGATTTCTTTGAGTTGACAGCAAGGTAATTAATGATTGAGATCTGCCCGCATCACTGTGATCATTATTATTTTGCCAACATTGAGAATACTTTGCTTCATTTCCTGTGAATTGATCATTGCAGTTTTTTTTTGTCATAGTAATAATTATTGTGAAATGCTCCAAATAAGGGTTAATTTATATGATTAAAATCTAAAGTGATTGGTTATAACGATAACTGCTGATTATAGAGTTTCAGTGGAAACTTCAACCGGAATACCATTGTAAAACACGTTTTGTACCATGGAATGGTTGGTAGATATGTGCGTTTTGTTGCTGGAAGTAAACACGGGCAAGCTTGTTTAAGAACAGAGATCTTTGGAGCACCAAGGCGTGATATTAAAGGTACAGTACAACTGTAGGTTTGACAAACTGCCGAGGTGCTGAGAAATGACTTTACAATGTAGTCTTGAGGAGTGTATGTTGTATCAAGGTTCTTTTCTATGCGGAGTTAACATTTTTTGATAGTTGTGGACCAATCAAGGAACATTAATGTTTGTAAGATCGTTAAGATTTGACTGGACAACTGTATCAGTGTGTCAGAGTAACAGTGAACATAAAAGAAGGATTGTTTGAAGCTTGGTCATGGAAGCCTAGCATTTTTTTAATGGTCTGTGTTTTTGACACCTTTTTATTACTAAGGCTTCTTCACATTCTGCCATGGCCACTAGACGTACTGTGTCTTGTTTATTCTACATTGTATACTTCAGTTCTATTTAATTTCTTTAGAGCTTGAATTTGTGTAGATGCTGACAGTATCCTTTGTTTCTTTAATAAATTACTGTTGTAGATGAACATGTTTCTCTTTATTTGTTCAAGGAAATGTTGCTCTTTTCAAGCCCAGTGATCAAAGTAGCACATTCAGTACATTGTTCTCCAGCTATGCTGTGGATGGTGGAAAGGCAACTAATGTTAGGTTCTGTGCCCACACTGGAGACGCAGGAAATACCAACCCATTTTGGAGAGTGGACCTGGGGCGAGTGGAGCATGTAGCTAAAGTGCGTATACTCAACAGAGATTGCTGTGCTGATCGATTAGACGGAGCTGAGATAAGAGTGGGTCAGTGGTACATTATTTTACTGTGACATTTTACAATCAACAGCAACATTTACTCTGCAGATTTTAATGCATGAATGTGAGGAGATCCTCTTTGCTGGAATTCAAGTTGACCATTTCCTCAATACCTGTACGAACAGCAGAATGCTCTTCCAGCACTGCGCAACTTCATATTTTAGGTTGCACAGTGCTTATGCGTCCTTTATGCGATGTTCATGAGTTGACCAAGCTTCAGAAGCAGAATATCGAGCGCTGCAGAAAGGTTGCAATACTTAACAACGAAAAAGCAATGGTAAAGCAGTGCTGTATATCGTTGCTTAACAGCTTCGACTAAAAACCATTTTTAGGAAAAGTTTGGAATGTTTAAGAGCGTCAAAGCAATGCTCATGCACGCAGCGCTGTACATCATTGCTCAAATGCTTCAGCTAAAAGATAATTGTATGTAAAAGTTTGCAGTGTTTAACAAGGTGAAAGCAATGCTTAATAAGCAGCTTTGTCAGTGCATCTTAAATTGCCTTAATGTCAGGGCTATACATGTAACTGAAAGATGTCTATAATCAATGGCTGTCAGTACGCAAGGTATATCCAGTCTTTAAGGTTTATAAAAATTCAACTGAAGTCAGAAATACATTCTCATTAAGATGTTGTATTCTGTGGAAAATTGTGATTTTAAATCTTGTACTATATGGCCGGTGCTTATATATAAGCCCAACATGATCGATCCAAAAAGATTTTAATGTCAAGGGAAATAGAGGCCAGCAAAGTACACCACAATTATTTTGCATTTTCGGTCCAAATGGAGCGATAGTTTTAGCCACCCCCTTCAGCGACCCGCGATAAGACTCACGAATTGACTCACTATTGATCACCATTTTGCCCATTGACCAATCGCAGGTTGCTAAGCGATCTTCAATGGTTTGTATAAAGAGAGTTCTGAACAATGCATCACTCAATGGCTCTGGAAGCAAATGTTTGCAGATTTTGGTGGCCCTTAAATCCTTCTCAGTGTACAAGGGGCTCGAATAAAGAAGACAAATGGGTAGCGGAGGTATTGTCCGTGATTTGCATGGGATTTCGAGGCAATCAAAGCCTTGGGGACGAATTTATGGCCTTTTTCCTTCGATGATTTTGTTTGGCAGCTTTGTCTCGGTGCCAAACCTTGGGAAAGAAGAGGAACCAAAAACCGTCTAAATCGCTCTAAATCGACTCAAATACCGTACCAGAATCAAATAAATATAAGACTGAAGCAAGGTAACATGTTTTTAATTTTAATTCGTCAATAATTTTCAGAACTTTGAGGAAAATCGTTTTACCCATACAAATCCTTATATTTCTACTCTCGCGCGATATAGTACTGTACAGTACGGATACTCATATATCAAGCTTGGGCTACCTACAGTGTACATGTATAGAGACACACGAAATGATGAGAGAACTGCAATATATTAAATCAGATAGCTGTGTGAACAATATCATCTTTCGTGACGGTTTTAAAGAATCCTGCTCGCATCATGATCAGTTAATGTAACAATGCTGAAGTGAAGAAGCTCTCTGGGTAGAATATTTTTGTACATTATACAGCTCATTATATATATAGCTTGCCTGTAACTCCTCCACTATGCAAAATAAATTTAATTGATATTCTTGATACTTTTGCTTGTACCCATTTTTCGATTGATCGGCTTGTTGTTGGTGGCCATTAAATTAGAAGGCTTCTCAAGGTACCTTTTTTTAGTCCAATTAAGATGGAAAAACCTCTCGCATCACGCGACATCCTCCCTGCAGCGTTAAAGCAACGCGAAGCTACATGTATTAAAGCAGCTCTCTTGCAAAACGTCTGCAACGAAAGGGTCGCTAATGCATCACCAATGCAGCCACCATTCAGACGTCCTGCAATGCTTAGGAAACAGTCTCCTCGAGCAGCGTTGGTGAGTCGCAAAAGCAGCACTGCTAAAAAGTTGTTTGTTTCAAGTGCAGCATGTTCACGGCCCCGCTGCAGCGCTTTTAAAAGTGACTTTGAGATGTCTTTGAGATGTCTTACGCATAGTCATTTTTCGAAACTTCCGCAGTGCTATCGATGCAGCCATCATGCAACCTTTCTGCAGATATAAGGGCAACGCTGGTCAGTCGCTAAAGCAGCGCTGCGTTAAGGTTGTTCGTTTCGTACGGGTAGGCATTGCATCACTCTTCAAAATAATCATCATGAACAAACAGAAATAGACCTTTTTCTAGGGCAACACTTAAAATAAATTATCATCACCATGTTCAGTCATATTAGGTTCTTGTAATAAGGTGTCCATTTCCACAGCAATTAAATGGAACTTAGATAAGAGTGGGTCATTGGTACATGATTTTACTGCACCATTTTTGCAATCAACAGCATGCAATATTTACACTTCAAATATTAATAATTACTGTACAGTAATTGCACCCAAATAAAGAAAAATAGGCACGCATTGCGTACGTGTGGTAGTGCAGTTAAAGACAGCATTTTATTCCATTATTGTCAAGTGAGCTGCGTTTTGTCTTTCTGGAGATTCAAGTTGTCTTTGCATAATATGTAGTCCTAATAGTACATGATATTGTTTTGGTATGATAATCATAAATCATTATAGTGCCATGGTAGATGTCTTGGGTAAATACATGTAGCTCCCCTGAGAAGACATTTGGTTACTAGTTAAATACTAAACCCTGAAAGATTGAAGAAAATAAAAGGGAATCGAGTTGAGAAACAAAAACGTTTGTAAACAGTGTATGACCCGTATTCACTCACTGCTGGCATAGCTAGCCTTTATTGAATTTAGCTGGTTTTTTATAGATGGTGACTAGTGACTGGAGCAGAAGTGTCTGAGTGTTATGCTAATAGGCCTTATGCATGATGACGTCATGTGCTAAAAAATTCACCACCAAGCCTCGTTTGCACAAAATTATTCACATCATCTGGACATACAATACTGTTTGAACATGGGTTTTCTTTACAAGTTTGTTCCTTTGGGATTCAGCTCATGCTAAAATTTCGAAGTTTGATTTTCGAATTCGAGGCTTGGTGGTGAAATCAGCTAGTCAGACGTCATCACGCATAGGGGCTATTTGATAATTCTTAACTTTTTCATTACAAGGAGATTCAACTGCTATTGGAGGAGCAACCAATCACCTTTGTGCTAGTGTCACTCATATTCCAGAGGAACAAGAAAAATATTTTTTCTGCAAACCGATAGCATCTGGCAGATATGTGTCCATCCGAATTGCTGGCCATCCTAAAGATGTGGTAGTTTGTGAGGTTGAAGTTTATTCTACTTACACACACAGTAAGGTTTTCTTTTAAAATTGTTCCATTAAAATTAATATTAAATTTTGTTTGCATTTACCAGTATTATGATTGTTTTTGAATTCGTTCGATCGATTTGTTGTTTTTTATGAAGCTCTTATACATGTAGTTTTTTTCGGTTTACGACATTATTATGGAAATAAATACCCAGTCTGTTGCAAATTTACAGACTGTGTTTATTTTAAAATAGTCTATGCAACTGCATGTACTGTTTATTGTAAGCTTTGATGAAATGGCTGCAACACATGCTTTACATGGGTAGTCCAGATGTTTGTGTAAGGTGGGTTTTTAATAATAAAATGAGACTGGATGACAGCATGTTTGTCCCAGATTCTACTTATCATTTTTCCACATCATTTACATGCATTTTCACACAATCCCATGCAAACTACAGAATGTAATGGACCATAAGTACATGTAGGAACTTAATTCAAAGCTATGCGTTGCTTATAATGGCATTCATTTTAAGACCGCCAGTAGTTTGGAGTTTTTCTCTTTTGTCTCATGTTTTGGGCATTTTCTTTTAGATTTGGCCCTCAATCAACCAGCTGAGCAGGTTTCCACAGCTTTTGGCGGAGTAGCATCAAGAGCTGTGGATGGAGACACGAGAACAAATTATCCCAGTTGGACCTGTACGCACACTGATTTTGCAAAGGATGCTTGGTGGAGAGTGGACTTGGGAGCATCTGTTCCTGTTGCTGAAGTTGTTATTGTTAACAGATACTGTCGCCCTCAATTGGATTGTGTAGCATTTATGGATTCATTTCAAATTAAGATAGGTAAGGCAAACATTCAATCAACAAGATTGTTCATAAACAAGGCAAGAAGCCCCCAAGTTTTTATTTTTTCTTGTTTTTTTGCTGTCATTTTTTATGTTGTCAGCTTCTCCACTGATGTTCATATTAAGTGCCAAAAAGAAATGATAAGGCAGGGATAGTGGTCCTATCAGAGGACTATCAGAGGACTTCTATCAGCACCAGAAGAATGGGCCTCACTGGTCACTGTGTCCGCCACCCTGAGCTGGTTGCATCAAATCTCATCCTCTGGGAACCAAAGCAGGGGAAGACCAGCAACCACTTACATCTATAGACACCCTTAGAAGAGATACTGGACCCAGTAACACAGGCGAGATTCGCGCCCTTATGAACAACAGGGACCAGTGGAGAGCAGCCATCCGTGATTCCTGAGTTGGTGTTGGCTAATACCCTCATCTATACAGATTGATGATACTAGTAGTCGTCGTAGTCGTCGTAGTCGTCGTAGTCGTAGTAATGGCATTGAGCCAGTTTTGCTGAAATTAAGATTATTGTACACGAGGGTGTGATTAATTACAGTACACATGACAATGTTTTACTTTTATATTTTGCCTCCTCATATATATTGCTGGTCAGGGTTTCATGGAATTTAAAATCAAACAATTTTAAAGTGAATAAGGAAATAACATTATTAAACAATATCAGCTTGTTAACCTCGCAGTAGTGGTGGGAATCGGTTGAGATTTCACAATCGATCATCGGAAATAATTGGATTGCCCCAACCGATCAATCATCGATTTTAATCGGAAAAATCTACCAATAAGCATTCCATGCATTTTTCACCTACGTAGAAGTCAAAGTGATAGCTTAAAGTCTTTAAACTGTTTTTAATGTTATTAGTAATCATTTTTATTTCAACTTTAACAAAAGCTACATCACTACTAAAAGTGTGTTACAGTGCTGGAATTGGATGAATAAACTCGATCAATACAGTGTTCTTTTACAAACTCAACTGTGTCTCTGAGTAATGAAATCCCTAGCAAACAACATAACATGAACTGGCAAGTCATTGCTTCATCAACTAAAATTTTCTCTCTAAAACAGCCCACTGAGTGCTTCAAACACAAAGTACTACCACCAAAGGCTCATGTTCTTCGTAAGAAAATGAACATGTCAACATTACTAGGCTCATGCGAGCCCTTTTTTTGCTCACAAGATTTCCTGCCAGGCTAAACACCCTTTCTGAGGGTACTGATGAGGCTGGTATGGCAAGATATTTTCTGGCAAGAATACTCAGATGTGGAAAGAACTGCTGGTTTTTCTTCCACAACAGTAAAAAAGGTCTTGGTCCATAGGAGTAGAGTGCAGATATTGACTGACTTCGTTTGCCACAACATGCTGATTTGATGTCACACTCTCCCCTGTGCACATGATATCTTGCAGCCAGTCATCCATGTCAGCTGATTGTGCTTTCTTGGGTGGGCTTGGCTGACTAGGCTCATTAATGTCGTTAGACTGCTCAATAGGGGTGGCATCTGATTGATCTAAATCAGTAAACAAGGATAGAGTGGTTCCTTTTGCTGTCTAACGGTACTCTGACTGTCCTCTTCTGGCTCTTTCTTAACAATGAATTCCCCCAAACTAACATTTTGAGCCTTTTCCAACAGTAGCTTATTGGCCAGTTCCTTTTCAAAAGGAGACAGGAATTCTAAACTTTTAGTAAAAAGATTTAACTCACACACCATCAAGGATGGGCATTATCTTGTGCATACTAGGAACCTGCTCTGCAGATACAATGGTAGTCACCTTCTGAAAAGGATCTAGAATCATAATAAGCCTCTCTGCAAGGTGATGCTCCTGAAAATTGTACACACAGTTTTTAATTGTAGTTGTTGCAGCTTTGTGAAGTGTTGAGTCATAGGCCATGGCCAACAAAGCAGGTGTTTGCTCCACCAAACGGCTGAGCATAGCAAGGGTGCTATTCCATCTAGCTGGGACATCATTGGTGAGTTTGTGTCCAACTGCATCACTACTCAGCAGCAATTTCTGCTTAACCTTCAAAGTATCAGAAGTACTTGATGACTGATGGAAGAAAGTGAGAAGCTTCCTTGCTTTAGCACAATGACGAGAGACCTCAGGAACTTCAAAACACTTCTTAACAACAAGATTAATTCTATGACCACAGCAACCAAATCTCACCCACTGCAACAGCTCAAAAGTTTTCTTTTCATTTGCAGCATTATCAGTAACTGCAGTTGGAGTCACAAAGCTCCATTCTTGCTGTCTCTTTTAGACTGGAGGCAATGTTCTCTGCAGTATGGCTTCCTTCAAAAAAAAAAAAAAAAGAAACGAATTTTAATCTGTGAAATTCACTCCAGGTAAACTACAATAAAAAGGTTGCTCAGGGCAGTAAGCACATGGCAAAACTAGTGTCTCATTGGTTAACAACTATCACATGACATCGTAACACCCTTCCTTTAGTGAAGTAAGGAAAGTATTCAAAACAGGAACAAAAGACAGGAATCTTGCGATAAACAAGTCTTAAAATGTTCTTCTGAGAAGCAAACGCAACAATGCATGAAGAAAACTATGAGCCTGTGAACTGTACACAAAGTGGGCACTATTTCAAAGACCTTAGGTTGAAATAAAACGTTTATAAACAGTTCAATGTTCTTGAATGAAAACTAAGTCATTTTTAAGTCCTTAAAATGAGCAGGGAGTTTGATTTGACGTCTGCTTCTAGTTACTGTTTCTTTGCTTGGCGTATTCCTCCAGTCTAGAAGTACTAAGTAAAAGATGGTTCCATTTTGCTTAGATTTCTTCATTAGCGGTATTACTTTCTTCACATTGTCCTCTACGCAGCCATTTCCTTGTGGATAATTGGGTGAACTTGTGACTATTTCAAAGTCATAGTCCCTTGCAAAGTTTCTGAACTCTTTCCGAATCAAAGGGTGGACCACTTTCACTAGAACACGTGAGGTATACCATGATTGGAGAAATGGCATTTCAATCGGGTAATTACTGCTTTCAACTGGCACTCTTCCTTTCCAAATGATCAATCTCAAAGTAGCCAGAATAATAATCAACTGTACACAGAAAGTCCTTCTCGTTTACTGCAAGGTGGATATATATATGTATGTATATCACAACCAACTTTCTGCCATGGGCATTCATGCAGGTACATCATGATTTATGTGAGCAGTTCTCATTTGGGTTGGCAAACATGTTGCATGTGTCACAGTGTTCAATGTAATCATGCAGTGATTTCTTAGTTCATGGATGGCTAATAAACAACTTCTTGAGCTCGTCTGAAGCATCGTTTTGTTGCGATGTGGGCACTGTGGATCTTCTCTTTAACTAGGAAGCTCAGTGATTACTTGGGTGACTAAATCACAGTTACTGGGAATGACAGTTGACAACAAGCTCATGCACCTAGCTCCCACACATACTGAAGGTCAAGAAATAGTTTGCTAGTAATTTAAGACTACTCAAGAAATCAAGATTTCTTGCCAGAAGCATTTGCCTAGACCTCTTTTTTAAAGTGATTCTGCCCTCTTTGACCTGTGGTCATATGGGGCTGGTGCTGTAACAGCGAAATACTTCAGTCTCTGGAATGGCTTCAATGCTGAGCAGCTAGACTTATTTTTAACTTTTCTAATAACATGGAGTCAAGCAAAGTATTAAAACAAGAGTAATGGTCTAACCTGTTTTCTGACAATTTTTTATTATGATTGTATCCTTGTTCAAAGCATACATGTACCACAAACAATTACCAGATCCTGTTTCTGAACTCATTATATCGAAACGGACATTAGGGTATACAGCTGTATGTTACAAGTACCAGCTTCACTATTCATCCTGTGCTTCAACACTTGCTATATGAAAAACCTTATAGTGCACAGAGGTTGCACTGCTCTGGAACTACAGTATACTTGACAAACAAACACCACCAATTTGTTAATTTCACTTTTTTTTGGAGTCTCAAGTGGAAACTGAGATCATTGGACAATTTTAAGAATTTTACTTTTAAAGTGGCATCAGCATCCACCTGCACTTTCAGATCAGAAGATTTTATTTACACATAGCACCTACAAAGTTGAACTTCAAAGCATTGTCTTATATATCTTAGGCTTTAGACAAGACTTAGTTGTAAATTGTCTTATGTCAATTAGTACATTAGATCCTTTGACTAGTTTACCTAAATGGTAGGAATTTACCTAGTATTAAATGGTTGAAATGCTGCCGAGTTGAGGGGAAGGAAGATTGTTCAATAATTATTATGCTTGCAGTACGTAATTCAATGACGGTTTGGGCATGGAATTGAAGGGAGATTTAAATAATTATTATGATGGTACAAAATGTGGACCCCTAACTGGACCTCCTTCTGTACACCACTTGAGAGAAGAAAGGAGGTTGAAGATGACCTAAAAATAAATATTTTTTCAAGTACACCTTGGGTGGTCCCTTAGGTGACACCATGATACAAATCTATTAGGTTGCAAAAAAAAAGTCTATCCCTAGTGTATGAATGTAGGTTTCAGTTCCTGATCGATACATGAAGCTTTAGTTGTTACCGCAGACTAGAGATTGTTTGGGCGCAGTTTTCGCCATGTGCTTTTGTGAGTTTTAGTTTTCGGCCATTTTGGTTTTGTTCCCGCCATCGTGGAGGACAGCATAATAACTTCGAATCGTTCAGATACGCAGAGATTCTATGTTTATAAGATGTTTTTGCGAATTAAATGTTTGTCTGGATGAATATCAGTTATTTGCTCGGCCAAGAGTAGCTGGCCACTGCAATGAATCTCTGCAGTTTGAGCCTTTCAAGTACATTAGGAGATGTGTTCATACACAATGGACATTATCTCACTAGAGAAAAGTAAGCGCTTCTATCGCAAAGTGAATTCCAGATGTTCTTGTTGATTACTGGCCACCATATTAATTATATTGATGGACCAAATGACATCTCCATACAAAACTCTCTAAAGTTGTGTGAAATGCTTCTACAAATAACTTGGAAAGAATGTACTGCACAGACCTGAGAATTAGACAGGTGGTTAAAAGAGTTGTTTCCTACAATATTCCAAGTTCTTGGCCTTTTTCACTGAACAATTTTGAATTTTTTGTTGTTGTTGCTGACACTAAAAAAATAGAGCAGGCTCTAATCTTCTGTGTAACAAGATCATACTGTGCATCTTAATTCTTGCATTTGTGCTTAACCTCATTTTGAGTCAAAGTTTGAAGATTACATAATTATAGTTTGGAAAGAACTGTGAGATTCATTTTTTGTAATTATTGTCCACACAGCTGGAGGGTTATGTATACTATTTTTATTTTTGTTGGCTGTTTTAAGCTTCACTGGCCATAACAAGCATAAAAAATGCAAAAAGTTTTGATTATGTGTTGTAATAGCACAACTACCAAAGCAAAAGGATCATATATACTACCTAGCTATACAGGCTGTAGAGAGGTTTCTACACTTAATTATGTCTTATTCAACTAAGAAGTCTATGAAAGTAGCCCAGCTGGCCACCTGGCAAGCACTGGAGTTAATTTTGAGTGCCGTTTCATTGGGTGCCTGTGATCTGTAAGAAAAACATGGTACATGTACTAATTGAGCTATGATCGATCGTCGCATGCAGTTACGAATGCAATTTTAGCAATTTGCGTAGAGAAGCCCGAAAAATTCAGGAGTTCAATGGGGTTTGAACCCATGACCTTGCGATGCCGGTGCAGTGCTCTAACCAACTGAGCTATAGACCTCGTTCATAATGGCGGCCAAATAAAATATTCTTTTGCTCGCTACGACAAGCACATTTCAAAAGAATATTTGTTTCAAAATGAGGGCAGTAGGTCTAATTAACATAAATACAAAAGAATGTAAAGGTGGTTGCCACTTGTGAAAAGTGGTCTATAAAGTCACTGATGCTGGGAGCTGGTCATTCTTGGGTTCAAATTTTCCTGTTATGAATGAATCAAGGATCATAATTTTTTATGTGCAGTTAAATAAAATAATATGATTCATTAATTTTATATAATTATCATTGCATTCATGGTACTAACAGTATTAAACTGTTGTTGAAGTTGTTGATTCAAATTGGGCTGCTATCAATGATGCAGTTCACAAAATACCTATATTCTCCACAGAGATGCATAGTCATGTTTTAAAATAATTCCATCTTTTTTTAATGTTGGTTGACCAAGGATTGACTATTGCTTCAGTGAATTAAAATTAAGCTTTCAGCATTAGTGGAGGAATTTATTCTGTCTCTGCAGCAAAGGTGAAGCAACATTACTATAAATTAAATGTTCTTTTCACTTCTAAATGTCATTGCCCTCTGTTATTCACACAGGTAATAATACCAGCACAAGCACAAGCTGTGGTGGGACCCTGTCTATGGTTACTGGGGAAACTAAGTCATTTTACTGTTATCCTCCAATTGTTGGTCAGTATGTCTCTGTTGTGGTACCAGGAGACAACAAAATTCTGACAATTTGTGAGGTTGAAGTGTATTCCACACCGCAAACTTCAAATGGTGTCACAGGTAATTGGATTTATAAAATAATTCTTTTTTTATGCCTACCGTATATGAACAGAGTTTTTAAATTGTGAATTGAGCCACTTACAGTATATTCATTTAAGAAATAATTTGGGAAAAGCGTGTGTCAAAACAAGAATATTGTGTGTGGTAAAAGTGGCTGCAGCATTTAACTTCCTATGTCATCCAGTACTTGGTCCTTTCTTTGTTGATCCTGTGAGTTTGAGTTTCTTTATGATACCCATAACACTTGAGGAACTGACATTCAAAATTTCTCCTTTTAATAACTTTAACACCTACAATCGGCGACAAAATTGTTGACAGATTGACCATTTCTACCCCCTATGCCACATTTCTTCTATCTTTTAGCCTTCTTTGTTAGTCCAATTTGCCCCCTTCCCCCGAAACAATGTTTTAGTGTGATTCTCGGGATATTTAGGTACAATTAGGCAACATTGAATGGGGAAGGGGGGGTTCTTATCAATAATTTAGAGCATGATTCAAATTATAGTGGTATTTCACACTTGAAAAGAAATGTTTAAACACAATGTGTTAACTAATTTTGTTGCTGATTGTAGCTTCTGGGTGAAGGTTTTGTCAATAAATTGCTAGTGTAGTTTGATACTGTGGGCATGACTCTCAGGAGTAAACAGCCGATTGATCTTCTAATTTATGGATATAAACAACAGTTGCTATCTTTACTCATTCATGAAATTTTGTCTGAAATATTGTTCCATAATCGAAATGTATAATTTTATTTGAAATGTACATGTATATTTTACACTAGTGAAATGTATTTTTTCAGGTGTTTATTAACCCATTGACGCCCAGGGGTTCCCCATTGACGAGTAAAATCGTCTGGCATTCGACAGAGTAAAATATTAAGTCTGACCGGTTTGGGCCGGTTTGGACATCAAAGGGTTAATGGGGACATAGTTTTTCAGTGAGTGATTAATGGGGACATAGTTTTTCAGTGTGTGATTAACCCATTGATGCCCAGGGGTTCCCCACTGACGAGTAAAATCGTCTGGCATTAGACAGAGTAAAATATTAAGTCTGGCCGGTTTGGATGTTAAAGGGTTAAGAATTAATCGTCCAGTTAAATGCAAGGATCAATTCTCAACCTTTCATCTATAACCCGCACTTTAAATATTCATTTCTTTCATTCATCAGTCCTTTCACGGCAACACATGAGCCCAACAAATTTTCCGACCTCCCAACTGAGTGGCTTCGTAGCTCAGTTGGCATAGCATATTGCACCGGCATCTCAGAGGTCATGAGCTTGAATACCATTGATAGCTGAAGTGACAATTACTTATATTGTCCAGTTACAGTGTACATGTAAGTGCAAGGATCACTTTACTCTTTTGTCTATAACCCGCACTTCAAATATACATTTCTTACTTGTAAGTCTTCATGTTGAGCTAATTTACAGTTAAAATCACAAACATTGTCTTGTTATTGACACTTAATTTTAGTGCTCGAAAAGATGCAGTAGATAGTGTTACAGCTGTATTTATTGAGAAAAGGTGTTTATGAACTAGGAATTGGGGTAGAGATTAGAGTTTTATGAAGGCATGTTGGGAGGTAATCTTTTAAGATGTCAAATTAGTGAAGTTACTCTAGCGAAACTGGAAATAAAGATATCTAGCTCCTAGCTAGCATCTGTATTTTTCTCTTGATTTAATTTTAGCCTGTAGAGCAAACCCAGTTGGAATCTCAAATAGTGCAGTTATACGCAATCAAAGATTTTCAGCTTCCTCATCTCTGGGCAGCAGTTTCCTCCCTTCCAAGGGGCGTTTGAATGGAGCCAGTGCCTGGATTCCCAGCAGTACCAATAATAACAATGACTACCTGCAGATTGATCTGGGATCTGTGTACTTTGTTTGTGCTGTGGCCACCCAGGGAAATCCCAGTGCAGATGACTGGACAAAAACCTACAAGATAGAGACCTCTTTGGATAACGTCAATTGGCAAATGTATCAGGAAAATAACGTAGTAAAGGTACTGTTCACCTCTTGTGATGTACTATGTACTATGAGCATGTACATTTATTTTTAGTTTGTTAACAAATGTTCAAGGATTTAATTTTGATGTTGGAATTATAGTACATCTCATTCACACACCTGCTACATTTTGTACAATAGAGAAACTTAAACAGCATCACAAAAGCTTCATAAAATGCTGTAAGTTATATCTACATTTTGACTTTGGTCTTTTCAGAGCTTGTAAAACAAAATTAATCTAATTCAAGAAAAACACATGTAAGTAACCTAGGTGGACCGGAGGCAAACCGCAGATGATTATTTAGACAAGTACCGTAACAGGGTAGTTAAACCAAAGGCATAAAATTTCTATAACAACTCTAGGTAGTGGTGAGACCCAGACTTGAACTTGATATCAACAAAGTCCAGTGCCCCATGCATCATAACACCGTCAGTGCCAACACAACTCACACACGCAGCCACACTCACTTTCATCAGTCACTTGTCCAAACTACACTGTACATGCACCTCCCTAATTGACGACAATGGGAAACACATCAGCTGGTCCATAGTCTTGAAATTGTCAGAGTTGTCATAGTAAAACACAAACAAACTACAGGACGGTGAAGCTAACAACTCAGGGACATACGGTTTTTTGGGGATGTTATTTACTATTCAAGTTAATTGGTATGCCTGTGAAAGATTTAATAGGCGCCCTTGGAGAGTGCAAATTTAATCAAGACAAACTATCTCGTTATATGGGGCAAAGAAGGTGTAATTACACTGTGGGTCTAAAATGTGAAAAAGAGTTTTTATAGTGGAAGTGCACTTTGCTATCAAGCTAGTTCACAGGCACCGCACTTTTAAAAATCTGAAAGAAGGAATTCAAACTTTTTTGTTGTTGTCAGGGTCTGCACTCTACATGTACATTGATACAACATATTACTGGATCAAATCAACCTTTTGTAAAATCCTGCTTGATTTGATGCAGTACAGTTCAATTTTCATAGTACAGAACAATATAATTATATTATTGCTGTGTGGTAGTGAGAAGACATCGTTATAGGAAAGTACTTACCACAAGCTAGTCACATAGTGCTTGCTGTGAGGGGGTTGACTTTGGCTCCTTAAGATCTATGGTGTTGTGGGAAACACCAATGTATAATTTATTCAAACAAACAAAGTACTTATAGTTTGTTGTAGTTCATTAGGAATGGAGTGCTCTAAGAAAAGGTTTCACATTTCTTACCTTTCTTAGGTATTTTCGGGGAACAGTGGCCGAAACTTCATTGTTAAAAGTGATGTGTACAATCCGCTTGCTGTCAAATTCATTCGATTCTACCCTGTGGCATTCAACAATAGAAAAGCACTAAGAGTGGAAGTTTATGGATCCAGGCAAGGTATGAAAAGCAAGAAATGAAACCTTTTATGAGAGTTTTCCCTTTACCAACATGTGTTAAAGCTTTTTTTTATGGTTACTTAATGTTGTTTGATCTGTAGAAAGGAAAAATTGGCAATGAAGAGACTCACTAAATTAAGAAATTATACCGTCGTTGGATTCCTCTGATGTTCATTTTAATTTGTTGTGTTGTCTTTAAAGTATCATAATACAACCTTAATTATGAAATTATGTAAAGGATTTAATTGACTCCCCTTTTAGCGGGGAAGGGGCTTTTATTTATCACAAGGCAAAAGGTGTTTAATAGAGAGGGTGGCTCATCATGAAATGCAGCTATTCAACTTGGGTGCCTACTGAATACAAAGCATATACAGTATCAGAGAGTGGGCATTTTTGCAATCATTTACAGTGAGAATTCCTCCCTGTTTTTCTTAATTCAAGGCAGCTATGCAGGATGTACAGTGACATACACTGTACACTGAAATTTCTTCTGATCATATGAGCAGTTTAGAGTTTCTGTCAGGGATCGTGATTTCCTAGTAATTTTAGTTTTATACATGTACAGTAGTCTTTTCTTTTTTGACATAAAAACTGGTTCCTGTTTTATTTGTATGAAGCGCTATGATGCTACATGTAAATGTTATGATCAATTTAATTCGTGAGATTTAGAAGCCACTTGTTTTAAGATGTTAAATGCAAAGTATTCTAAAGCTCTCTTCAAGGAAAAGTCTTATATAATGTACCCGGCTATATGTTTTTTTTTTTTTGCAACTTCAATTTCAGGTTGCTTGTCAACAGTTGGCAATGAAAGAGGTGTAAGCCCACGCCCTTTTTCAGTTACAGCATCATCAGAACTTGATGCCACTCACACACAAGGCTACAGTCGTCTATATGCAATTAAGTCATGGTGTAGCAAAGTTGTGTCTCCACCTCAATACTTACAGTTTGATTTTGGGAAAGTCATTACAGTTAGTGGCATAGCAACACAGGGAGATAGTGAAGTGGACAAGTGGGTTAAAAGCTATGGTATCAGCTATGGATATGATGGACGGTCTTGGCTAAGTTATAATGGTGGGCAGGTAAATTTTCATGTATGTAAAAGCAAAGTCTTAGCCCCAACAAAAAGACAATAGCGGCCTTTAAATTGGAGAATGAGTATGAGTTTTCTGTTCTGAGCAAGTGCACTTTGAAAAATGTCAGCCTCCAACCCTTATGTGCATGCTCAGTACGGAAAATTCGTACTTGTAGTCGTCCTCATCCTCCAATCTGAAGATCCCTAATGTCTTAGTCTAGCTGTTAGTGGCATGTTAGTAATCATGTCATTTTTTTCACTATTCCTGGTGATCCTTCATGGAATTTTTCAGTTGATTCTTCAGTTGTTATTCCTTAGGTGGAGGATCAATGTGCATTTGACATTGGAGAACACCTACTAGTTTTGTCATTTTTGGAGATCTCTCGCGTTGTTATTTTATGATGTTGTTTTTGATGCCAGTTGATTTCAAGGCTTTCGACAGACTGGCGGACTAGCTGGCATTCGCCTTGATTTCATGTAGTAAATTGGTAGCCATAGTGATCACAGGCATCCTGTCATACCAAGGTGCTGCTTCGGATATTTTCTCCTTTCGCTGTATTTCGCCAAGGTTGATTTGTTCAAAGTATCTCCAGTCATTATGATTGATACTATCGAGATACTACGTAACAGAAGGGCATAACTAAAAGCGGGAATCCAGAAACTGGAAACCAGTAACAATTTGTGAGAACGACGACAAATTACCCAATCCTTGAACTCTCTACTATAATCCACACACTCAAGTCCAGTTGTATTTAACTCTGAGAAAATGTAAACTGGTAAGTGGATCCGACCTTGTTATTCTGGATATAAATACTTGAGAATGGTAATGGCGTCATCAAGCTAAGTTAAACGCAGAAGTATTGTAAGTTACAGGGAGTATTCTAAAAGAGGACAGGGGTGCTCATCGTAGCTTTTAGGGGTTAAAAATAGTGACATTTGATGAGTAACTATTTTTCAATTAATTGTCAACTCATCAATAAGAGTGTACATTCAGTTTCAGAGGCTTTGAGCTTCACTGCCTCACATCTTGTTAACTTCATGGTCAATTGTACTGGAATGTGATTTCCTCCACCACTTACCAGTTCCAGTAATGAAAATATTATGTTAAATGCGATAAAGATTTATATGACAATTACGCTCTCAAAAACTTTACGAGTAGAAGGTATTCGATGAAATCATCTTTATTGTCATAAAAACTTATCTGGATGGACACTAGAACTTTACATTGACCCCATGCCATCAGAGTATTCGGTTTTATTTACTGTTTTGTTTAGAATGAACTCCTTCTGTTAAAAATGATAAAAATTAATGACAATACTTTTGTAAACTTAACGCCAGAGTAGGAGGTATTCGAAGCAATCATTTTTATCACTTAGTCTATTAAAAAGTATGAAAGTGTCAAAATGGGTTGTTTTAGAACTGATACCTCTAAGGGGATGAAAAAAATTTCATGCCACGCCCACATGACAGGAACCTTGTACCTCTTTTAGGGTTTTTTTTTTTTTTAAAATTCCAACGAGCACCCCCCGTCCTTTTTATATTGGATTCCCCCCCTTAGGGGGGCTAGGACAACAGTGTTGCTTGGAGACCTTTTCCACGAGTAAATTGGGGAACAGGTGAAGGGTATAAAGGGTGAAGGGTAGAGATTTCTACCTAACCGTTGTCATGTCAGATTAAACTTCAGCATTTTAATTTCTTCAATATTCAACAACCTGACCTGCGACCTAAGAATTACCATCAGTGATATTACCTTGTTGCTTTCATTTCGTCCATATAATGTTGATCAATGAAATTGAGCACAGATTGGATAAGAATTAATAGTCAAGAGATTAAAATCCCAAGCTAATGAGAGCAAGCTACCCATGGTGACCATGCAAACAAAAGAGTTTTAACACAATAATGTATCCGATATCTTCTTTGGTAAAATAAAGGAATGAAATCTAAGAAAGAATGGAAGAAAGAAGTCAACAATACGAGGGTTCCTGAGTGGTCAGCAAACCAAGTAGTATTCCTCACCAACAAGATGTAACTTAAGTGGCAAAAACATGGCTAATCACCATGTGCATTGCAAAAGCCCATTTGCTCCACTTTAAAACAAATCTTCCAGCAAAACCATTCAAATGAATTGGATGAAAATGCTCAACGATTACCATTTCAATGGTTTTACAAGGGAACTCGCTTTTAAAAAAAAGGGGCAAACAGCAACTCAGAATTGGCGTTTCTTTGGGATGATCCAAAAAAGGATCATTGATCAAATATCACTTTGATATCATGGTGCATCAAAGGAACCAAAGAATTTTTTTCCAGAGTGGACACTTGGGTTAGGTAGAAGAAATCTCTACTCTACACTGTTCACCCTTTGTGCAAAATTATGCCACTTCTCTTTCTCTGAGGACTGTATGCGTTCTTCGTTCAAACTTTCAATAAGGAAGTGTGATAATGTACAGTACAATCCACTTGCTCTTGATTGACAGAACAGTGCTCTTGATCTCTCTCTCCCCCATTACATGAAGCATGTCAATCAAAGTTACACTCTATTCACATTCTTTATTAAAATTTCGTACAACCTGTTTTCGCGCAATGAAGTGTAGTCAGAACGTGCTTGTGAAATTTGCCTTGTGGATGTTAATATACGGATCCCACACCCTTCACCCTTTTACTTGTTACTCTTTACCCTTTACCTGTTACCCTTTACCCGTGGAAAAGGTCTCCCACAGTATTGCTTTAAACACCATTCAACTGGTGAGTTTTTGCCTTCAACACAAGCTGTGCTAAGGTTATCTGCTTGGAACGTTGGATTGGACTTGACAGCTATTGGCTTTTAAACTATGCTTATTGGAACTGACGTTATATAGGATTGACTTTGTTTATAAACCTTCTTGTAAACCCTAAGATTGACTACAGAGACCAATTATTGTAACAACCTTTTAGAAAAATAAATAAGTGGTCGAGGTTTCCTTCCCTACCTTTCTGCTTTGCTTCCAAAGTGATTGACAAATCTCAATGATCCGAGATTACAACTAGTTTTAGTGTTTAACATGATTGTAGAATTATACAGGGTTTTCTTCCATTTTTGATGGCATTTTCACTGTACTCCCTTCAATTCTCCACTTTCCATTGTTTATCAGTGTCTGCGTGGAGGCTGACGTGGCTGTCAGTTGAAGCACGTTGATATCTGGGACACCCTATTTCAGCATTACAATGTAAAGGCTTTTTCAAATACTCTCCCACCACAAATACTTTCCCACTTTCTCACGACATATGTTCTATTTGTTTGATTATTTGAGAGAGTTTGTTGTTGTTTGAATTTGGTTGAGGGTTAGGTATTTAGTGCATTTTCAACAAAAACAGCTGCTGCAATAATTTTGATAATTCTTTGATTAAAAATTACATTCTTTTCTCAATGATTTTCTAACTAATCTTAACCTAACATGGAAGTGTGGGTAAAAATGACATTAGGGAGCTTAACCAAGCGCATTTGTGAGACGCGGACAGCAACAGGAAGTGAGCTGTTTTTCTTTTTAACTTGTCTTCACACAACCACATTTACATTGTTAAGTATCTTTTCTCCATTAGCGATAATTAGTATAAAAATCTGGGAGACACCACTGTCCTAACGTGCGAAATGTTCTGTTCCGGTTGCCATCTGTGTCTCAAAAACGAGCGTGCTTAAGCTCCCTATTGGTTTTCAGCTCATAACGGGGCACCAATTGCAACATTTATGCACTTGGTGGATTGAAGTAAAATACAGCTTGCTCAGTGCCTGGGAAAACGAGTGCATGCAGGGGTTTGCTTTTCTTTCATCGAAAAAGTCGTACAATGACAAACTGGTAATTACTAAAACTCAACTGAAAACCTGTCTAAAGACACAAGTTTCCAAGTAAACAAAATTTCACTTGCAGATGACAAAAAAAATACAGGCAATTTATTGTTTCAATAAAACATAAGAAGGTCATGTTGGGCCACAAGGATACCTATTCATATGTGTCCTATTTGGTTTTGTTTTATTTTGCAGCATTTAATTGGAAACATTGACAAACTTTCAGTCGTTGTTCAGTGGTTTTCTTTACCATTCGCGGCTCAGTTCGTCAGAATTCTTCCAAAGTCCTACCACAATGAACTTTGTATGAGAGTGGACTTGTTTGGTTGCAAGGATTGTAAGTGCTGCTCATTCAGTCCTGTTTAAAAGAATAAGATAATTATTATTGAACTTAGCACTTCTTTTAATAAGTTATTGTAAAGCCACGTCCAGTGTAAACTTTTAAGGTATTCTGTACCAATCATCAAGTCCACTTGTAAATGGGCTTGGCAGTTGGTTGTCCAATTGGTACTTATGCAGTCTATTGGTTTATTAGAGGGTTGGTCAATTATTCAGTGGTCCAGTCAGTAAGTCATTTACTTTAAGCAGTGGTTACTAAGGTAAATCAATATCTTTGCAATTTCAACAGACAGTTAATGCTCATCGTTTTTGTTGTCGCAGAGTAGGATGACTGTGTTTGATCTGTTATTGGTCAAAATGTTTTGGAACTAGCAGTTTTGGCCTCGTGTTTTAGATACAGCAAGCAAAACAACAAGAAGTAAAGCCATGTATATTGTTGTTGTTTTTCAGTTCAAGTTGCATTCCTTTTTGTGCATGTTGATGATGCGACTTTGTTAGCTGCACATAGCGCAACTATCACACTGAATTGTGTCACCAAATCTAGCAAAAAACAGCCTCGTGCAATATCATATAAGTGGAGAAAAGATGGAGTCAAGTTGGATGATTCAAGTTCATCTCTGACAATAAAATACAGCAATGCTAGCGATATCAACAATAATTATCATTGTGCAAGATTGAGTTTATCAAGGCGTCAGGTTCAGTGCCATGCAATCTACCAGTGTTCTGCATCACTTGAAACGGCTGCTGATTCACCCTACATTAAAAGTCAGGGAAATTCAACTGTTACTGTCACTTTACGTAAGTAAAATTATTGTTTTGTACCAAGGATGCCCAATTGTCACCCCAGGAAGGGGCTTTAGCTTTAACATATCTTTTGTAATGTTGCATTTTCATGAAATAATTTCTTGGACCATTTTTCTCTTTTTTTGTTTTTGTTTTTTATTTTCCGTTGAGAAAAACACAGAAAAAGAACCTAAATGGCTGCTAAAGTAAATTATTATTCTTTTATTTACTGCTTAATATGATTTAGCATCAGTGGCTATGTAATCTTGTTAGGTTATTTCAATGGCAAATTTATTGAAATAATTAAGGATATCCATGCATCCAATACATTGTTCTGCCCAGGAATTGGGAAGGCCAGGGGGCATTCTGACATAATTCTAATCTAGCATAATATAAAATAAACACTTTCAAAAATCGCAAGAGTGAAATGAAAGTCTCATGCTGTCTAGCAAGCAACTGTTAACCTCCTGTCACTATAATTGTCTTCATTAGTCTTTTGAAGCCGAGTGAAGTCCTTCAGCTAGGTTGGATCGATGTTGACAGACCTTGTGTCGTTTTCCACAACTGGAATTCTTCTTCCAAATTACCAACACTCTTGTGTCTCTTTTTCAGGGTGAACAAAGAACTTAATTTACTTTGAGGAGCTTTTCGTTTCTCCTCTGGCCACCATTTTGATGGGAGAGTAGAAAACACTGACCCCTAGTCCATGGACTTCCTGACAGACTACCCCAAAAATGCTATTTCAAGTGAGTGCTTTTGGGCATATAAGCAGCCTCACAATTAGTGCTAAGCCTGAACATCCATTTTAAACAGTGTTGGTCAACAGTATTTAAGTCTAAGCACCCATTTTAATAAGGTTAGCTTTCAATACTTGTTCTGATGGCTGATTACTTCATGTAAGTGAAGTGAAACCGGTGCAACAATAATTTATTGAAAGCTAACCTTTTTAAAATGGGTAATTAGATTTAAAAACTGTTGACCAATGCTGTTTAAAATGGATGTTTAGGCTTAGCACTAATAATTGTTGTGACGCTGCTTACGACCAATAGTACTTACTTGAAATATTATTTTTGGGGCAGTCCATCGGGGTAGTCCATGGACTAGGGGTCAGTGTTTTCTACTCTACCATTTTTATGCTTACGGCCTAGCCCGTAACGCACAATGTCATCGGGGTTGTCTGAGTGAGGGAGTGAGTGAGTGAGTGTAAGATCGCGTGCATGAATCACTAAACTAATGAGGTCTTTCTTCAATTTTAACAATTGATGTCCATTTTACAATTATTATTCTGTTTGCCGCCTACTTGTTCCCTTATCCTTTCTTAATTTTCCTTATGAAAGAGGAATTTTAGAGAATTTGTGGCAAGATTTCAACAATTGCATGATAATTTGATTGGCAAACCTGTTGTGGAAGCCGGTAGGATTTGAGCAGAAAAACAGCCTTTGGAGTCAAAATGACCATAAAACCTCTCCAATGAGCTTTCATGTTGACATTCCAGTAAGATGTCTGATATTTTTTAATTTCGAAACATTTTGTAAAAACCTCATCAGTTGTCATCAAAGGCAACTTGCTCTCTGACACTTGCCGACGCGATGTGCATAATTATTTTTGTCATGTCGAGATCTCTTATGCCAAAAAATCATAATCAATTGACCATTTGTTTTGTTTTGCTGAAATTGAAAATATAAATTTCTCATAGGTAGAGGTAAACTTCTCAGGCTGGCACATTGAAAGCTGCCGAGATGCGTAAACAAACATATTTTGGTAGCTAGTTGAAGCAAGACAACATTAGAGTGGGTTTTTAGGCAAGGAAATTTTTTCGTCCTGTAAATAACTTTATACTTTGACATGTGCCAATAGACGGGATATGCATATTTTTGGCATGTCGAGATAGAGATGTTTAATTAATGCCGAAATTTTGCAGAAATTTAAAATATAAATTCCTGACAGGTAGAAGTAAATTTCATTTTAGATGAAAATTCTTTGTAGACTGAAAGTTGCTGAGATGGTAAAAGAACTTGAATTTGAAATTTGATAATCTAATTTTGGTAACTAATTAAAACCAAGACCAACTAACATCAGAAAGGTTACAAAATTACCTTTAAATAATTTTGTGGGGAAAATATTGTGATTTTCATCCAAGTCAAAACATTTTCGTGGGAAAATTGGTAGGTAAGCATTAACATCCCTCGTGCAAATGAAGCTACCTGATGCTATCAAGTGACGTGCTCATAATTTGTTTTCTCTCTTTGTACATCGCCCGTGATACAGAATTATTTGACAAATGTA
>NC_090893.1:9633746-9636246 GCF_036669925.1 Montipora capricornis | reverse complement strand
TTAGCACCCGGTGCACCACAGAATCTTCGATTGCAAATAGGCAAGCGTAGTGAAAATACCAGACCGCAAATGACGGTTACTTGGGACAAACCTGCTGAAGAAAATGGTATCATTAGAAAATACACACTGGATTACAGCTTTGACTTTGGAGACGGTCCCATCTCACATCAAGACAGCACAAATGGTCGCACCTTCAGTTACACTTTTGATGTTGTGGGTGGAATAGTGTACACCGTCAGAGTAATAGCTGAGACTATTAAACCGGGACCTACAGTAACTAAAGTGCAGCTGGTGCCTGTTTACAGTAAGTGAATATGATGTTGGGCTCTTAGCAAGTGCTTAAAATAATAATTTTGACTTCAGGTACATGTAGATATTTTGGTTGTGTGAGGAGTTGTTTGTTGTCCTATGTAACCGATTTAATCTTATAAGGGTGTACATAATTACCATCAACAAAGTGTTTGATATAAGTACACTGCAATTTTTTAATTAAAGTAATTCAGTAATAATGTTCAGCAGCACAATCCATTTACTTGATTGCCAGTAAATACAGAAAAACTCAATGAATTCAACATTTCAACAAGCTCAGAATTGAGGAAATTTATGAAAAGTTAAGTTTTTGTGAATGTTATGATCCAAGTGAAGCTCTGGCCTCGATGAATACTTTTCACTTGTATTATCACACAGCGAGACTAAAAAAAGGAACTACAGGTATAATAGTTTTAAGAAACGGTCCAGATAAGAACGATAGCAACAACGGCAACGAACATGTTGGAATTCAATTGGTATGCAAAAAGGTGATAACTTTTCTATTGTCTGTACTTACTTCTGATTGGCTTAAACAGCAAACGGTTAACAAAACTTCATAAAGCAGTATTATATCATCCTTACTTTCCAACCATCTTCCATCTTTCATCCGGTCTCAGTTTAAATGAATTCCACAGAAATCGTATGTGGGGAACATGAAAAATTGTAAACGTTTCTTGGCTTTTGTTTTCAACTCTTGTGATTGGTCAAAATCTTTTAACACAAAAAAACACCCTTTCAAAGTGGGCTGTAAATGAATTTTATTGCGTTAACTGCCTTCCTGTAGGTTTATGCATCCTCTGTGTAGAAATGATAACATTCCTATGTGGAGAAAGCCCCGTTGCCGCATAACAAAGGAAATTGCTATCCACCTTACACGGATCATTACTTAAATAACACATATATTTGTGTACAATGATAATGCTTCTTGGGATTTGCTCCCTAAATTATTCTTCAATTCTTTCCCTTGAAACATAATTTTCAGAAGCAAAGGAAAGAAAAGAAAGGAAAAGAACTTTATTTAAGTGTCTAGTCGTTCTAGCGCTGGAGCACTTATTGGGGACACCGTAAACTGTAATCAAGAAAGTAACTCAAGTCAAATCAAATGTTGATGCTTATTTTCCCTAACGAGAGGATCCATCACTTAATGCTAATAAATTGAATTTATGTAATTGAAGTTTTCAGATTTTTGCGTTCGTCCTTATGAGAAAAACATTGGTGTTTAAAGGCCTATATTTGCCCAAAAGTGACAACGAATTTTCTCATTCACGAACTTGCACAATTCTACAATGTACAGCGAGCCAATCAGATCAGACATTTGACAACTCTGCGTTTAAAAACAAGAGCGAATGACCGCAAACACTTTCAGGTGGATGTGGGCCCTAGAGTTTACCGATCATAATTATGTCTTCTCGAACCATGAGAACTTTCTAGTGGTTGGTAAATGGCAGGAGGTCAAAGTGACGTGGGAAGGTGAGGTGTCAGCCACTGGACAACATTGTGAGGTTGCAGGAGAGGAGCAGATTAATGTTCAAAATGACCTGGTTTAAAGCATTGTTACATTTAAGCATCAGGAAATGATACGTACTGACTACTACCTGTTGTAAATCAAGAGTAATAGAACCATTGTCTAAGACGCCCATAATGTGATGATTATAGTGTAGGATAGATATCCCACAGGTTCCTATGCTGCTCTGACGTGACACCAAGAACATCGTCGTAGTGTATGATAACACTGTGGGGACTGTAGTTTTTGTGTTGAAAACTGTGAAACAAAGAGGCAAGACACTGTTTAAATTATCCCCAGCATGAGGTAAAGAAATAACATCATGCTTTTAAGATAAGTTAAGATGAACATTAATTAGTATTCAAATGGTGCTTGGTTTTCAGTGGTTAGATCAGTACTATCTTATAATCCCTTTGGGATGCATTCAGTTCTGTGATCATTTCTAACTTTTAATTACTTTACAATGTTGTTTGCAAAATAAAAACTAGGAATGATGCAGCAAAAGGTTTAGAGAAATGGTCACACCACAATGAATCATTGGGAAGTAATAGCCCATCGTTTAACGAATATATTTAAGTATTTCCTTTAAAATAATATGGATTGAAAACGTTACGATGAGTGCTAAATCAAAAGAGGTCATTGTAACGGCCGCGGAAATCTTCCGTCATTTGTTTTTTCTTAATCGCG
>NC_090893.1:9576246-9613746 GCF_036669925.1 Montipora capricornis | reverse complement strand
AAGTTATGGGTATCTCAGTATTGTTTATGTCTTTAAAAAGAACATTTTTCAAAATAAAAAGAAAACCATGCTTGGCTGGATGCAAAAACGAATACAAATTATCAAACCATCGATTAAATACTCAAATTGCGTAGCACGGAGACAAATTTAGAGTTTTCTTCTATTGGTCACGTGACCATGGGCGTGGTATGATGACGTCATATTTAGGGTCATTGGGTTACAAAAGTTGGAAACTGACCAAAATAATGCCAAATTCTCCGAAATTACTTAAACATTACATCCTTAGCAACGCACCCCAAAAAATACGTCAGTGGGCCCTTAAACGTGATGGAACGTGCGTGACCTCTGAAATATGACCCATGCATGATATCAACCTCGTTCCCAGGGTCTCTCTTCTCTGCCTCTATTGTCGTTGACAATGGAGGCAGAGAAGAGAGACCCTGGGAACGAGGTTGGCATGATATATGTTTATTTCCCGTCAGAAGATGTCAATCATGGTGGGAGATACGTCGTATTGCAAGGCTCTTTGTTTCCGGGTGATTTTCTGTCTTCTTCTGGCCCATTTATCGTCCGGTAAGTAAAACTTAAGTGACTTTTACAGTTCAAGGTCGGTATTACAGTAATTCAGGGGCCATCCTATCAAGAAGTGCTTATTTTGCAGTTCGTTTTGTGGCGTTTTTCCGGGTTCGACGCTCGCGCCATAAGTACAAGCTACTCCGAATTCCAGCGGGGAGGTAATATTTAAGTATTTTTGCTGTAGTTTTGTAAGATCAAAATTAAGGACATTTTTTAGAACATGACGCAAAACTAAGGATTTCTCGTTGACCATAAGTGGTCCATTACCCTTCAAAACGCGATAACGCCGTACAAATTATTGTTGAATAATTCGGCTATGTATTTATTAAGCATGCATTCATGATCATTCAGTCGTTTTCTATTTCTGGGTCATCACGTGGTTGTCCATACAAGAAAGGAAGTTCCACGAACTTTATGAATGGATTAATTCTCTCTGATTTAAAGAGCAATTGAAATTGAAGGATAGAAATTTAGTTGGAAGCTTTCGAAGAACGAGACACGTAACAATAGAAGCTTGATGAAATATGTGGCCCTATATCCTATATTTTTTTTATAGCCAAGAGCGGAGCATTTCATCAACTATTTAAAGAACCCCGCCAACATTCAACATCATATTAAAATAATAACATACTGAATAAAGTTACTGCTTCGGGTCAAATTACCAAACGTCCTTGAAACCTCAGGTAAACACGCAATGAAGTTCTCAGGGACTGCGATGGAACTTAAATTGAGACGAGACATTCGTCTCTAGAGATGGGACTCTCGTCTCGCGAGAATCACTGAAGTGGCAAGATTGGGTTAAGTTTGAGTTAAGTTTGATTTAAGATTGAGTTACATTTTTTGGCGTTTTTCGGAATTAAAAGTAGTAAATATTCAGTACAAGTCACTTCGAAAACTGTTTTCTTCGCGTTGAAAGATATATTTGCATAAAATTTGGCAAAATGCCATGGCTTTCCAATGATCAAAACAATCTTATAATGATTACACCTTTCACGGCATCATTCTCGTTGCTGCTGTTAAGTCTATCGACGTCAAAACGATGTCTTCTTAGAGGGATACATGGGGTGTATTGTTAAGCCAGTTACAGCCGGCCCGGCGGCTACGATGAACCGTATTTGTCGTCCGGCTTCATGGTCGATCAACACGCCGTAAACGAAAGAGGGAAAGATTTGGCGAAGTGAGCCAGCATTACGCTTTTTGCTCATAACCACTGAAATTCTAAAAACGACTGTTACGTTTGCTAATCACCGAAATTTTGTAATGTTGGCAGTTAAACGAGCCGAGCATTTAAATAAATGAAAATGTTTGACCTAGTCACACATGTCGGAAAACCATTTCACTGCAAAGTTGAAAGACACAAGATGTTGAAAGTAATGCTTGATTGTTTCGCCTGGCCTTCATGGTATTACATTTTTCTTTTAAGTGCTATTAAGTGGTAACTTAAACTGTAAGTTATGAAATTAAATACACGTTAATCCCTACTTCGGTCTGCTATGACGTCTAGTTGTCTAGCTACAATCCCAGCCAAAAAGATGGTGACACCAACCCAAAATACAACCCCTTCCCCCCTTTTCAATGTTGATCAATCGCGCGATGACTTTGGGCATTGATGAGAAAAGTCAACAATTTTTTTTCCCTACAACTTCGAAAAGGGGGGAAGGGGTGAATTTATGTGTGGCATCAAGTGTCCCAGAAATTTATGACCGAGATTGGGTGGGGTCTAAAACAAAGGTCACTTTCAGTTTGACGGGTCACTCGTACTTGCAGGTCATTGTTTTACCTTTTCGAAAGTAACCACAAAGCCTCAATTTGTCTAATCTTAGGCCTAAAAGCCAAGTTTAGGTCTATGGTTACCCAAATCAATTAGGGTTTTGGGTTACTTTCGAAAAGGTAAAATAATGACCTGCCACGAGTAACCCGTCAAAAGTGACCCGTGTTTTAGACCTGGAGCCCGGATTGTGTCACGGTGCCCGGTTCGCGAGTTACTTTGTGACTAGAAAGGTGACGGGTGCGATTCGCATTGGTTTTCGAAATCTATACTGGCCCCTTTCTAAAATATGACTTGTTACTAAGCAGTGAAAACACTATGAAAAGAAGAAGAGGTGATCTTTAATTGTTAATTTAAAATTGTCTGTCTGGATCCCTACTCAACCGGTTAAAAAAGGTCTACAAACAAGTTTTGAAATCAGAGTATTGAAATTGAAAGTATGTCTATGATCTGACCAAATCACGATAGACATTTCTTTCTGTCTACACTTTTACCTGCATAAAGCAGTTTACAGCTATTACTCATTGTTTATTGATTTACTTGTCAATTAATTTTGGTTTTTCGTGAATGGTTTCTTTTGTTTTTGCAAGTACATAAATGAAAACTGACAAAGGCACTTCTCTTCAAAGGCTAGGATCAGTAAGGGGAAAAACGCGTTCCAGGTTCCGGATTATATATTTTACATAAACACTCCTGCAGCTCACTAGTTCCGATAACGTTTTGTCTGGTAGCCGACCACGAAAACCACGCTGCTGTACGACAAACGGTACGTTTCATCGTTTAGCCGCCAGGGCTATAAGCTGGCTTAACAGTAAATCCCATCCTTAGCCTTACAAGAAGACATCTTTTCTGCGTCGATAGAGGAACAACCGCGCGCCGGTGGATCAGTTTGTTATGCAGGAGATCGTGAGTTCGACTCCGGCCAGACCCGCAACACTCAGGGTCTTAAAATACTTGAGGAGAAAGTGCTGCCTTTGTAATAACATACGCAAATGGTTAGACTTTCAAGTCTTCGCGAATAAGGACTATAAATCTCAGGTCCCGTCTCACAACCTTCAGCGTTCATAAACTGTGGGATATTAAAGATCGCACACGCTACTCGAAAAGAGTACGGTGTTGAGACCACATAACAGCAAAACAGGCAGTAATCAAATCGAAGGAGTCCAAGTGCTGAAACTGGTAAAGTGTTAAACAAGAATACTGCCGTGCAGGAAATTTCAAGATTGTTTTGATCAGTTTAAAACCATTTCACAAATATACACCTGTGCACTTCACGAAAACGGTGTTTGATGGTCTTCTCAGTGTCTTCTACTTAATATTAACTCAATCTTAACTCAAACTCAACTCAAACTCAACTCAACTCGTAACTCGATCAATAGTCTATCTCGAAAAATATATCATGCCAATTGGCAAAATTTCCCTGCGGTGGCATTGTAAACAGATCTATGTGAAATTCTAGAGGAACTTTGCTTTCCCGAAACGGTCAGTGTAAAACGCAGACTGCAGATTGCAGACCGGGAGTAAAATGCAGACTGAGGTTATAATGTACCGTATTTACCCGTGTATAGGTCGATCCCATGTATAAGTCGACCCCCCATTTTTGATGGCAAAAAACGCAATTTCTTAATTTCTTTGTCAAATGTTCATGGGACACTAATCTTGTATTCTTCGATTTCTGGAAATGTGGATACACAAAAAAATCAGGGCCTCAAGCGCTTAATAGTTTTGTTGTTCAGCAGCTGTTGTATATGCGGGCGTTTTGTCCTTGAGTTTCGAAAAAGTTATCTGAAAATCGAACATGTAAACCTCAAACTCACCTGTTTCGTTGTTCAAGGATAAAGGGCTTTAGAGGATAAGCACAATGCAACATCACAGAAGCAGGAGTCAATCTTTGAAAATAACTTGCGAACGATGCGAAAATGTGCAAGGTTTAATTGGTCCTTGACTTACAATTTCTCAAATGACAAACAAGACAAAACTCATAAACCAAACAATACGAAGTTTGCAAAAGCATTTAAATCTGCCAGGTTTGTATAAAGAATAAAAAAACAATCATTACCAACCAGCATTTTCACGCAAACACGAGTGACGATGCTTGCACGCAAACACGAGGTATTGTGCCAGGTTACTAAGCCGTTGAACGATCGTGTTTTATTCGAAGAAACAGAAATGCCTTATAGAGCTTTCCGCCTTTGGAAAACGAAAATTTCCAGTGTCTATTTCATATTTGTGCTTGTGAGTATCTTCAACATTTAGAGTTGGACAAATCCTTTTTTATTTCAACTGGAATTGCTTACATTCGTTTTGAAGTCTTTTGTCATTCATTTTGAAGTCTTTTACAATGTACGTCGGCTTTTGTCCATTGCGTTCGTTATGCCCAAGACAACATTATTATGTTAATTTTGAATAAATTACTTAGCTGGAACTTGGCTCAAAATCTTTGACTCGTGTATAAGTCGAGGGCGATTTTTGGAGCTTCTTTTGAGGCCATAAAAGGTCGACTTATACACGGGTAAATACGGTAACTGTTGAAAAAGCCCAAACCCCATTAGAAATGCTAACAGTTAAGCCTAAATATTGTTTTAGGCCTAAATAGGCCTAAGGTTAGCATTTCTAAGGGGTTTGGGCTTTTTCAACATTTACGTTGTAACCTCAGCAGGGCTCGAAATTACCTTTTTGCTCAGGGGCCAGCTGGCAACTAATGGGAAAAATTTGGTCGCCAGATCATAAATTTTGGTCGCCAACTTATTTAATATAATTTATGACTTAAGTGAGACCAGGATTTTAAGTGTTACTTTGCATGCAAGGAAACAAAAAAAAGCACGAGAAAGACCTCTTAAGCCAGTGTTGTTTTCAGCTTTGGTGATGGTGATCTATTAAAGGCAAACATGGGTCTTTTATCAGGAAAAGAAAACAAACAGCGGTTACAAACATTTTCATTTTAAACTTGACGTTTCGTATGTTGCAGCATACATCATCAGAAGTGACGGTTAAAAACTGTTACACAGAATTTTAAAAAACTAGAGCGAGGAACTGGTGACTAGTTAAAAAGTGTGATAACAAAATCGTAACTTCCGGTAGTCGATTCTTCCGGAAGAAATTAATAAAGAAAAAGCTTCTCACTACCAATGTTTTCATTGAGAGAGGGTTTTAAGTCACTGATTAATAGCGTTTCTTTAATTTTACATTGCATGTCGGACTTCCCAGTTGCGAGGATTTCAAAATGGTCCCATTTGATGTTATGACCGGTAGAAATTGTATGGTCTGCAACAGCAGAGGCGTGGCCGACTTGTGTAAGAGCTTTGAAATGCTCGGACTTCCTGTCATGCAATCTTCTTTTTGTTTTGCCGATGTAGAAGGAATCACAGTCCCAACAACTGGCTTTGTATACTATTTTTGATCTTTGAGAACGACTGAAACGATCTTTGTAGGGAAAAAAAGACTTAATCCTGCAAGTGTTTTGAAAAATAACCCTAAGATTGACACAGCCATAAAACTTACTAATACAAGATTTAACACGTCGAGTAAGAGCTTCACTTTGAAAGCCCAAAAAAGGCAAGACAAGAATGATATCTTTCTTAGGAACAGTGAGTGGAAAGATATCATTCTTGTCTTGCCTTTTTTTGGGCTTTCAAGTGAAGCTCTTACTCGACGTGTTTAAATCTTGTATTAGTAAGTTTTATGGCTGTGTCAATCTTAGGGTTATTTTTCAAAACACTTGCAGGATTAAGTCTTTTTTTTCCCTACAAAGATCGTTTCAGTCGTTCTCAAAGATCAAAAATAGTATACAAAGCCAGTTGTTGGGACTGTGATTCCTTCTACATCGGCAAAACAAAAAGAAGATTGCATGACAGGAAGTCCGAGCATTTCAAAGCTCTTACACAAGTCGGCCACGCCCTCTGCTGTTGCAGACCATACAATTTTCTACCGGTCATAACATCAAATGGGACCATTTTGAAATCCTCGCAACTGGGAAAGTCCGACATGCAATGTAAAATTAAAGAAACGCTATTAATCAGTGACTTAAAACCCTCTCTCAATGAAAACATTGGTAGTGAGAAGCTTTTCTTTATTAATTTCTTCCGGAAGAATCGACTACCGGAAGTTACGATTTTGTTATCACACTTTTTAACTAGTCACCAGTTCCTCGCTCTAGTTTTTTAAAATTCTGTGTAACAGTTTTTAACCGTCACTTCTGATGATGTATGCTGCAACATACGAAACGTCAAGTTTAAAATGAAAATGTTTGTAAACCGCTGTTTGTTTTCTTTTCCTGTTGAAATTGAAATGGCCAAAGGACAAAAGTATTTATGGGTCTTTTATCCTTGCTTTTCACCTTCAAAACATAGTTCTTTATTCTCCTACAGCTTGGGTGGCAATCAAGTTATACTGAATTGCTCGGCTTAGGCCCCCACACAACCACACATTTCGTCCCCATCTCGCCCTTTTCGTTTCTCTTAGTCGGCGGGGCCTCAGCACGAGAAAACGAAGGGCCCTTCGTTTTCTCGTGCCAAGGCCCTGCCGACTAAGAGAAACGAAAAGGGCAATGGGGACGAGAATGACAACCACAATGCTCGTACCAGTCTCCGACCAGGATAAAATAAAAGGAACGGCTCGTATACGGTTTCAGGAGTCTCTAGAATCAGAGGAACTTGGTTTCTTAACATACTTTTCTACCAATATTTATCTCCACTTTTTAATAGAGGGGACAAGTTCTCCAACACACTTTATGTTAAGGGTACAGGTTGATTTTTGAAGGTTCCATATTTCAAACTCATTATGCGATGTCTAGGTTCATTATCAGTATATTATCAATATCAAGCTAGTTCTTGCTGAATCTTCGTCTTCCGGGTGCAAAAATTCACGTAGGCGGCAAGAATCATACAGTGTTTAAGTGCGCCTACGATCTTATGAAGCCGCTGAAACCATGAAGTGCCATCGAAGTACCAAAGTACATTTTGTGCTATTAGTTAACAATGTGAGAAACCGATTTTCTTGTAGTATTTATACATTATTTTAGTGGGAAAGAAGGGTGAGTCGTGTTCTAGCTACCAGTTCATCATATAAAGATTCAAATACAAAAGTTGTCTACTGTTTATCCTGGGTTATCACAAAAAAACATGATTTGCCAGCTGGCGACCAATTCTGAAAATCTAGTCGCCAGCACTCAATTTTTGGTCGCATTGGCGACCAATGAGTTGCAATTTCAAGCCCTGCTCAGTCTGCAGTCTGTGTTTTACACTGATTGGTATCCTTAGCCTTTCTTAAATATCCTTGACTTTGTTTTGTATCCTAGAATCATGTGAAAAAGATGCTCTTGGTTGGAGAAAGGATTTATTCTTGATGGACAGATAACATCTTCATCTGATCTCAGTTCCGACACACCAGCCAAAAATGGGAGATTAAACTACACAGCAGGATCTTCATGGTGTGCATCATCAAGGGACAGTTTTCCGTATCTAGAGATTGATCTACAATCACTTCATATCATCTGTGCTGTTTCAACTCAGGGGAATTCCAAAGCAGATCAGTGGGTGAAGACATACAGTCTACAGTCATCCACAGATGGAACAACTTGGACAAATTATACAGCACGAGGGCAAGGTGGATTTAAGGTAGCTTTTGACACACACTGTATCCATGCTTGAATAGGATTGGTGAACCATGCAGTTTAACCTTAGGGTTGTTCTCAGATTTCTTTGAGATCTGACCCACACAGCATTATTATTTTGCCAACATTATGAGAATACTTTGCTTCATTTCTGTGAATTGATCATTGCAGTTTTTTTTTTTGTCATAGTAATAATTATTGTGAAATGCTCCAAATAAGGGTTAATTTATATGATTAAATCTAAAGTGATTGGTTATAACGATAACTGCTGATTATAGAGTTTCAGTGGAAACTTCAACCGGAACACCATTGTAAAACACGTTTTGTACCATGGAATGGTTGGTAGATATGTGCGTTTTTTGTTGCTGGAAGTAAACATGGGGCAGCTTGTTTAAGAACAGAGATCTTTGGAGCACCAAGGCGTGATATTAAAGGTACAGTACACCTTAGGTTTGACAAAGTGCCGAGGTGCTGAGAAATGACTTTACAATGTAGTCTTGAGGAGTGTATGTTGTATCAGGGTTCTTTCTATGCGGAGTTAACATTTTTTGATAGTTGTGGACCAATCAAGAACATTAATGTTTGTAGATCGTTAAGATTTGACTGGACAACTGTATCAGTGTGTCAGAGTAACAGTGAACATGAAAGAAGGATTGTTTGAAGCTTGGTCATGGAAGCCTAGCATTTTTTTTAATGGTCTGTGTTTTTAACACCTTTTTATTACTAAGGCTTCTTCACATTCTGCCATGGCCACTAGACGTACTGTGTCTTGTTATTCTACATTGTATACTTCAGTTCTATTTAATTTCTTTAGAGCCTGAATTTGTGTAGATGCTGACAGTAACCTTTGTTTCTTTAATAAATTACTGTTGTAGATGAACATGTTTCTCTTTATTTGTTCAAGGAAATGTTGCTCTTTTTCAAGCCCACTGATCAAAGTAGCACATTCAGGACATCGTTCTCCAGCTATGCTGTGGATGGTGGAAAGGGAACTAATGTCAGGTCTGTGCCCACACTGGAAAATGAAAAATACCAACCCATTTTGGAGAGTGGACCTGGGGCGAGTGGAGCATGTAGCTGAAGTGCGTATACTCAACAGGTGATTGCTGTGCTGATCGATTAGACGGAGCTGAGATAAGAGTGGGTCAGTGGTACATTATTTTACTGTGACATTTTACAATCAACAGCAACATTTACTCTGCAGATTTTAATGCATGAATGTGAGGAGATCCTCTTTGCTGGAATTCAACTCTAGTAAAAGTTGACCATTTCCTCAATACCTGTACGAACAGCAGAATGCTCTTCCAGCACTGCGCAACTTCATATTTTAGGTTGCACAGTGCTTATGCGTCCTTTATGCGACGTTCATGCGTTGACCAAGCTTCAGAAGCAGAATATCGAGCGCTGTAGAAAGGTTGCAATGCTTAACAACGAAAAAGCAATGGTAAAGCAGTGCTGTATATCGTTGCTTAACAGCTGCGACTAAAAACCATTTTTGAGGAAAAGTTTGGAATGTTTTTAAGAGCGACAAAGCAATGCTCATGCACGCAGCGCTGTACATCATTGCTCAAATGCTTCAGCTAAAAGATAATTGTATGTAAAAGTTTGCAGTGTTTAACAACGTGAAAGCAATGCTTAATAAGCAGCTTTGTCAGTGCATCTTAAATTGCCTTAACGTCAGGGCTATACATGTAACTGAAAGATGTCTATAATCAACGGCTGTCAGTACGTAGGTATATCCAGTCTTTAAGGTTTATAAAAATTCAACTGAAGTCAGAAATACATTCTCATTAAAATGTTGTATTCTGTAGAAAATTGTGATTTTAAATCTCGTACTATATGGCCGGAGCTTATATATAAGCCCAACATGATCGATCCAAAAAGATTTTAATGTCAAGGGAAATAGACGCCAGCAAAGTACACCACAATTATTTCGCATTTTCGGTCCAAATGGAGCGATAGTTTTAGCCACCCCCTTCAGCGACCCGCGATAAGACTCACGAATTGACTCGCTATTGATCACCATTTTTTGCCCATGACCAATCGCAGGTCGCTAAGCGATCTTCAATGGTTTGGATAAAGAGAGTTCTGAACAATGCATCACTCGATGGCTCTGGAAGCAAATGTTTGCAGATTTTGGTGGCCCTTAAATCCTTCTCAGTGTACAAGCGGCTCGGCTCGAATAAAGAAGACGAATGGGTAGCGGAGGAATTGTCCGTGATTTGCATGGGATTTTTCGAGGCAATCGAAGCCTTGGGGACGAATTTATGGCCTTTTTCCTTCGATGATTTTGTTCGGCAGCTTTGTCTCGGTGCCAAACCTTGGGAAAGAAGAGGAACCAAAAACCGTCTAAATCGCTCTAAATCGACTCAAAAACCGTACCAGAATCAAATAAATATAAGACTGAAGCAAGGTAACATGTTTTTAATTTTAAGTCGTCAATAATTTTCAGAACTTTGAGGAAAATCGTTTTACCCATACAAATCCTTGTATTTCTACTCTCGCACGACATAGTACTGTACAGTACGGATACTCATATATCAAGCTTGGGCTACCTACGGTGTACATGTATAGAGACACACGAAATGATGAGAGAACTGCAATATATTAAATCAGATAGCTGTGTGAACAATATCATCTTTCGTGACGTTTTTAAAGAATCCTGCTCGCATCATGATCAGTTAATGTAACAACGCTGCAGTGAAGAAGCTCTCTGGGTAGAATATTTTTGTACATTATACAGCTCTCGTTATATATATAGCTTGCCTGTATACTGCTCCACTATGCAAAATAACTTTAATTGATATTCTTGATACTTTTTCTTGTACCCATTTTTCGATTGATTGCTTGTTGTTGGTGGCCATTAAATTAGAAGGCTTCTCAAGGTACCTTTTTTAGTAGTGCATTAAGATGGAAAAAAAACCTCTCGCATCACGCGACATCCTCCCTGCAGCGTTAAAGCAACGCGAAGGCTGTATTAAAGCAGCTCTCTTGCAAAACGTCTGCAACGAAAGGGTCGCTAATGCATCACCGATGCAGCCACCATTCAGACGTCCTGCAATGCTTAGCAAACAGTCTTTCCTTGAGCAGCGTTGGTGAGTTGCAAAAGCAGCACTGCTAAAAGTTGTTGTTTGTTTCAAGTGCAGCATGTTCACGGCCCCGCTGCAGCGCTTAAGTGACTTTGAGATGTCTTTGACGCGTAGTCATTTTTCGAAACTTCCGCAGTGCTATCGATGCAGCCATCATGCAACCTTTCTGCAGATATAAGGGCAACGCTGGTCAGTCGCTAAAGCAGCGCTGCGTTAAGGTCGTTCGTTTCGTACGGGTAGGCATTGCATCACTTTCAAAATAATTATCATGAACAAACAGAAATAGACCTTTTTCTAGGGCCACACTTAAAATAAATTATCATCACCATGTTTCAGTCATATTAGGTTCTTGTAATAAGGTGTCCATTTCCACAGCAATTTAGACGGAACTTAGATAAGAGTGGGTCATTGGTACATGATTTTACTGCACCATTTTTGCAATCAACAGCATGCAATATTTACACTTCAAATATTAATAATTACTGTACAGTAATTGCACCCAAATAAAGAAAAATGGGCACGCATTGCGTACGTGTGGTAGTGCAGTTAAACACAGCATTTTATTCCATTATTGTCAAGTGAGCTGCGTTTTTGTCTTTCTGGAGATTCAAGTTGTCTTTGCATAATATGTAGTCCTAATAGTACATGATATTGTTTTGGTATGATAATCATAAATCATTATAGTGCCATGGTAGATGTCTTGGGTAAATACATGTAGCTCCCCTGAGAAGACATTTGGTTACTAGTTAAATACTAAACCCTGAAAGATTGAAGAAAATAAAAGGGAATCGAGTTGAGAAAAACAAAAACGTTTGTAAACAGTGTATGACCTGTATTCACTCACTGCTGGCATAGCTAGCCTTCATTGAATTTAGCTGGTTTTTTATAGATGGTGACTAGTGACTGGAGCAGAAGTGTCTGAGTGTTATGCTAATAGGCCTTATGCATGATGACGTCATGTGCTAAAAAATTCACCACCAAGCCTCGTTGCACAAAATTATTCACATCATCTGGACATACAATACTGTTCAAACGTGGGTTTTCTTTACAAGTTTGTTCCTTTGGGATTCAGCTCATGCTAAAATTTGCAAGTTTGATTTTCGAATTCGAGGCTTGGTGTGAAATCAGCTAGTCAGACGTCATCACGCATAGGGGCTATTTGATAATTCTTAACTTTTCATTACAAGGAGATTCAACTGCTATGGGAGGAGCAACCAATCACCTTTGTGCTACTGTCACTCATATTCCAGTGAAACAAGAAAAACAATTTTTTCTGCAAACCTATAGCCTCTGGCAGATATGTGTCCATCCGAATTGCTGGCCATCCTAAAGATGTGGTAATTTGTGAGGTTGAAGTTTATTCTACTTACACACACAGTAAGTTTTTCTTTTAAAATTGTTCCATTTAATATTAATTTTGTTTGCATTTACCAGTATTATGATTGTTATTGAATTCGTTCGATCGATTTGTTGTTTTTTATGAAGCTCTTATAGTTTTTTTTCAGTTTACGACATTATTATGGAAATAAATACCCAGTCTGTTGCAAATTTACAGACTGTGTTTATTCTGGTGCTCCTTTTTAAAATAGTCTATGCAACTGCATGTACTGTTTATTGTAAGCTTTGATGAAATGGCTGCAACACATGCTTTACATGGGTAGTCCAGATGTTTGTGTAAGGTGGGTTTTTAATAATAAAATGAGACTGGATGACAGCATGTTTGTCTCAGAGATTCTACTTATCATTTTTCCACATCATTTACATGCATTTTCACACAATCCCATGCAAACTACAGAATGTACTGGACCATAAGTACATGTAGGAACTTAATTCAAAGCTCTGTGTTGCTTATAATGGCATTAATTTTAAGACTGTAGTTTGGAGTATTTCTCTTTTGTCTCATGTTTTGGGCATTTTCTTTTAGATTTGGCCCTCAATCAACCAGCTGAGCAGGGTTTCTAGTGCTCATGGCGGAGTAGCATCAAGAGCTGTGGATGGAGACACCAGAAACAAATTATTCCAGTGGGACCTGTATGCACACTGATTATGCAAAGGATGCTTGGTGGAGAGTGGACTTGGGAGCACCTGTTCCTGTTGCTGAAGTTGTTATTGTTAACAGATACTGTACACCTAGTGATGCCTTGTGCAGCATATATGGATTCATTTCAAATTAAGATAGGTAAGGCAAACATTCAATCAACAAGAGTGTTCCTAATCAACGCAAGACGCCCTCAAGTTTTTCATTTTTTCATTTTTTACTGGGTTGCCTATGGGCAAACCCAGTCGAGGTCTGCGTTTAGTTTGTTGTTTTTTTATTTATTTTATTTTTTTTATTTTTTTATTATTTTTTTTCCGTGTCGGTAAAAGTCTTGCCTGTCACTCCCCTGGTAAGTGGTGTCTTTGTGTATAGAGCCTTCTGCGCGTATTTTCTTAGGATCGAGAGGGTAGTGGAACTGCGTAGATTTCTCTGGTGGACACAGTAGAATCATTAACTTAGCCTGCAATGGCGTCGAAAGTCATGCAGCGCGAATGGCGTTTTAGTGGATCCTTAAACAAAATATACCCTTATGGAGCTCAATAATGGAAAGTCAGTTGGATAAACTAGGCATGAATCTCAAAAGCGACGAGTACTAGACTTCGACAACAATCTATCACCCATCGAGACGAAATCAAAGTGAGCTGTATTTACCTGAAGTACATGGTAATTTGACACAATTGAGTTTCTTGTCTTAACGCACGCAATGAAATAGGAAGAGGTTTTCGCCTCTAAGAGCAAATATGTTGTTTGTTTTAATAAAATTTTCGCTGGAAAAGGATTCTGTGGTATTTTCTGCCTTTGTGAATTATAATATCATGTTGTGTATTGAATTTTCGAGCTTAAGGTTGAAATGTGATATGGGAGAAGTTTTTAGTATTGCTCTGTAAGCAGGAAGGGTTCACAGGCCCTGTTGGAAGCGTGCTTGAGTTTCAACAAAATGAGCCCCAAAATCAGTGAAACTTGTGACGCAGATGAATAATAAAGTAGCTGCTATTGCCAAAATGATGGAATTACCTGGTGATAATAACGTCGTACGCGTACGCGTCTTGGAGGTCTGAAAAAAAGACTTCAATTTTGCTGAATTGTTTATCTTTATAAAGGATACAAGGAGGAATACTCCAAGGGATGAAGGCATATCCTACATCTTCCCGGCTGCGAATTTCCTCAAGATGTTGGTCTTTCAAGATCTTCCTCTCGTCTCTTACTGTCTTCGAAACATCATTGGAAATAAATCTTTTTGCACCAAGATATGGGTTGTCCTTGAGCTTTGCGGCAGCGTTTTTCAATATAAACTGCTTGTCAGGATACTGTAACAAAGCTACATGTATCGGTCTTGATGACTGCTCTCCATTTCATCTGTCTTGCCTGTTTTTTATTTTTATTTCACCTAATTTTCTGTTGGTAGTGTTGGCGTAGCTCTACTGTCACTGTTTTGGAATGCTAAGGTTCCACTTCAGGTGTGGAGGTACATGTGTTGTTCGTCGATTCGATTACGAATGACCATGTCAGACGACATTTTAGAACATTTAGCGGTGTGTCTGCTGGTGGCTGATGAGACCAGTGCGGGCATGGAAGCCCCTGCCACAGGTCTGGCACCAGAGAGTGGGAGGCGTATTGGTTGAGTTTACGGTTCGAGCCTTTCTTGCCCTACGTTTTTCTTTGGCAGCATTGGATCGTTGAACTTCCGAGTGGAGGGCGCCCTTGTGACTCATGCTTCGCCAGCCTGGTCTGTCAGATGCTGCGTTTTCCCATGTGGTGATGTCGATGTTGAAGTCCTTGAGGTAAGCTTTCAGGGAGTCTTTGAAGCGCTTAGGCTGTCCTCCTACCTAGTCATGTAGGTCTGATGTTCAGACTTCTTCTTAAATGTCAGTGGCGGTTGTAGGTTTCAGAAGACTTGTTGTTGTTGGAAGAAGTGTTCTTGTTCTGCTACCACAAAGTCTTTGCACTGGTGAACTGCCTGTGCCTTCACTTAAGGAATTCCTCCAGAGTAGAAGTCCTAAGTAAAAGTTGGTTCCTTCTTGCATATATATTTCTTCATTAGCAGTTTTGCTGTCTTCACAGTGTTCTCTACACAGCCTTTGTTTTTTTAGGATAAGTGGGTGACCTTAAGACTATGGTCCCTTGCAAAGTTTCTGAACTCTTGCAAATCAAAGCATTGACCAATGTCGCTGGAACATGTTAAAATACCATGATTGGAGAAATGGCATTTCAATCGGGTAATTATTGCTTTGGCATTCTTCCTTTCCAAATGATCAATTCCCAAGTAGCCAGAATAATGATCAACTGTACACAGACAGTCCGTCTCATCTACTGTAAGGTGAATATATCACAACCAACTTTAATTCTGCCTTGAATTGAGATATGTCTAGGTTTGACCCTCATTAGATGCACGCGGATTTCAATAAGCGTCACAAAGTGTCCACTTGCTCTTCTTGCCAACTTGAACATCACTCATGTCTCGGAATACAGAGAATTTATGTCACAAATTGTCCCCCAAATGCTGCTCTTTAACTAAAGATTACCTGCTGCATTTAGCCAAAGCTAAAAATAACGCTAACCTTTACCCTTACCTTATTGTTGCTTAGACTTAAAAGGACACTTTGTGTTGGATGTCAAAATTGGGCATGCATTTAATTAGTGTCAAACCTGGACAATAAGTGTATGAATTATGAGCGGTTCTCGTTTGGGTTGGTTGACCTTTACATGTTGCATGTGTCACAGTGTTCAATGTAATCAGTGATTTCTGTGATTTCTTGATTCATGGATGGCCAATAAACGACTTCTTGAGCTTGTCTGAAGCATCCTTGTATTGTGATGTGGGCACTGTGGATCTTCTCTTTAACTAAGAAGCTCAGTGATTACTTGGGTGACTAAATCACGGTTACTGGGAATGTCAGTCGACGACATTCTGTCCTTGTGTGGGCCCATTTCCATCTGTAGGGCTAACGCTCACATGGTTCATATGGGATTGAAATCTAGCACTTCACATTACACTCTATTCAGTTAACATGATTATCAAAACAGATTGTAGGGTATACGTCTCAAGTACCAGATTCACTATGCATCCTGTGCTTCAACACCCGGCACATGAAAAACCCTATAGCGCACAGTGACTTCATCAAATTCTAAAATAAAAATCGCAAGGTCTTCTGATTTTTTTATTTAAAGGAGGATGAAGATGACCTAGAAATACCGGTAAATCTTTTTTCAAGTTTCCAGTTCCGTGACATCTTTCATTTAAAAAATACAGCATTGTTAATTTCCTAATTGTCACCTGGGGCTGTTGCCAATAGACCTAATCGGCTAACTCAATGTTGTACCCAATTCAAACCCTTTGGGAATAAAACGTTTTGTTCCAGGTATTTCCATATCATTTAAATATGAATGCTACATTATCATGCAAATACAACACACAAAGAATCTTAGTCCCGTGAGATTTGAGTTGGGTACAACATTGAGTTAGCCGATTAGGTCTATGATGGAGTTAACAAAATACTTCCTTTCTTCAAAGAGATGCATATCATGTTTAAAAGCCATTCAGCAGGCTTTTTAAATTGGTTGACCAAGGATTGACTAATGCTACTATTATTTAAAATAAAGCTTTCAGCATTAGTGGAGGAATTTAATTTCTGTCTAGGAAAGGTAAATCAACATGCATGGCCTATAAATCTAAATGTTCTTTTCACTTCTAAATGTCATTGCCCTCTGTTATTCACACAGGTAATAATACCAGCACCACTACAAGCTGTGGTGGGACCCTGTCTATGGTTACCGGGGAAACTAAGTCGTTTTACTGTTATCCTCCAATTGTTGGTCGTTATGTCTCTGTTGTGGTACCAGGAGACAGAAAAATTCTGACAATTTGTGAGGTTGAAGTGTATTCCACACCGCAAACTTCAAATGATGTCACAGGTAATTGGATTTATCAAATAATTCACTTTTTATGCCCATTCGAACAGAGTTTTTAAATTGTGAATTGAGCTAATGGTCAATTTTTTGGGCTCACATATTCCTGTGAAAGGACTGATGAATGAAATAAATGTATATTTGACACAACTGAAAGGTTATTTTTTGAGGTGTTTATATAACTGGCAATTGCTTAAATTGTCCAGTTAAGTGTGAGGATCACTTCTCAATCTTTTGTCTATAACCCGCACTTCAAATATTCATTTCTTTCATTCATCAATCCTTTCACGGGAACACATGAGCCCAAAACTCAACATTCAAATGTTGCGCCAACATTTGACTTGATTTGTGTTAATTGTTAATTTCAATTTACAGTGTCCCCAATTAGTGCTTCAACACTAGAATAACTAGACACTTAAATAAAGTTCCTTTCCTTTCCATTCCCAACAAATTGATCACATGCTCTTAACTTAGTGGCTTCATAGCTCACTTGGTAGAGCATTGTCTTGGTATTGCAAAAGTCATGAGTTCAATTCCCATTGAAGCTGCGCATTCTTCAGGCCCTTTAAATTGTTCAAAGGGTGGATAGCAACTATGCACAGGATAATTCAATATTCACTGGATAACTCAATTGGTGTTGCTAGTGTTTATATCCACTGGATAGTGATTTATCTGTCTGGTGGATAACATTATCCACCTTTTGAACGACCAAGGCCATGTGTGTATAAAGTGATAATTGCTTAAATTGTCCAGTTAAGTGCAAGGATCACTTCAATCTTTCGTCCATGACCTGCACTTCAAACCGACATTTTTTACTTGTAAGTCGTCATGCTGGACTAATTTACAGTTAAGATCACAAACTGCCTTGTTAGTGGCACTTAATATTATATAATAATAATTGTGTTATTTATGTAGAAAAGGTGTTTATGAAAGGCAGGTACAAAAGTCTGACCGGATCAACTCTGATTGCTCACCTTGGATTGACGTAAAAAAAAAAGATAAGACCTTGAGAAACCACCCTGTAGCCCTAATCTTTAAGCTAATGTTGGTGAAGTTTATTGGCTCAAAGACCAAATAGTTTTGGCCTACAAAACTGTTTTTGCTTGATCCGAGGTGAAAGATCTGGGTTGGTCTGGTCTGACTTTTGTATCTGCCCATTTACCAACTACATGTACTGTAGGAATTGGGGTAGAGATATTTAGAGTTTTATGAAGGCATGTTGGGAGGTAATCTTTTAAGATGTCAAATTAGTGAAGTTACTCTAGGGAAACTGGAAATAAACTACCTAGCTCCTAGCTAGCATCTGTATTTTTCTCTTGATTTAATTTCAGCCTGTAGAGCAAACCCAGTTGGAATCTCAAATAGTTCAGTTATACGCGATCAAAGATTTTCAGCTTCCTCAGCTCTGGGCAGCAGTTTCCTCCCTTCCAAGGGGCGTTTGAATGGAGCCAGTGCCTGGATTCCCAGCAGTACCAATAATAGCAATGACTACCTGCAGATTGATCTGGGATCGGTGTACTTTGTTTGTGCTGTGGCCACCCAGGGAAATCCCAGTGCAGATGATTGGACAAAAACCTACAAAATAGAGACCTCTTTGGATAACATCAATTGGCAAATGTATCAGGAAAATAATGTAGTAAAGGTACTATTCACCTCTTGTGATATATTACTATGTGCACGTACATGTATTTTTAGTTCTTGAGACGTTCAAGGATTTAATTTGGATGTTGGAATTAGCTACGTCTCATTCACACACCTGTTACAATAGAGAATCTTTAACAGCAAATGCTTTAAGTTATACCTATGTTTTGACTTTGGTCTTATTATCAGAGCTCGTAAAACAGATAAAATTCAAGAAAAACACATCTAAGTAACCTAACTGGGCCGGAGGCAAACCACAGAATTATTTAGACATGTACGGTAACAGGGAAGTTAAACCGAAGGCATTTATAATTTCTATAACAACTCTAGGTAGTGGTGAGACTCAGACTTGAACTTGAAATCACCAAAGTCCAGTGCCCCAAGCATCATAACACCGTCAGTGCCAACACAACTCACACACGCAGCCACACTCACTTTTATCAGTCAATAGTCCAAATTACACTGTACACGCACCTCCCTAATTGACAACAATGGGAAACACATCAGCTGGTCCATATTCTTGAAATTGTCAGAGTTGTCATAGTAAAACACAAACAAACTACTAGTGAAGCTAACAACTCAGGGACATACAGTTTTTTAGGGATTTCAAGTTAATTGGTATGCCTGTGAAGGAGTTAATATGTGCACTTGGAGAGTGCAAATTTAAATCAAGCCAAACTATCTGGTTATACAGGGCAAAGAAGGTGTCATTACACTGTGGGTCTAAAATGTGAAGAAAAAAGTGGAAGTAAACTTTGCTATCAAGGTAGTTCACAGGCATCCCACTTTTAATAATCTGAAAGGAGCAATTCTGGCAGAAGGCAACCAGATGGCTATTTTGCAAAGCACGACAAAGTTGAATCTGGGACAACCAGAAATGTATTAACAAATCCAAACCAGAGGCGAGAACAGGATTTGAACCCAGGCAACCACATGCAAACCCAACTCCCCAACCACTGGTCTATGCCACCAGGGTCTGCACTCTACATGTACATTGATACAACGTTACTGGATCAAATCAACCTTTTGTAAAATGCAGTTTAATTTCCTGCAGTACGTTTCAATTTTCATAATACAGAGCAATATATATTATTGCTGCATGTGTGCAGGTAGCAAGAAGACATCTTCACAGGAAACTACTCACCACAAGCTGTTACCTCACATAGTGCTTGCTGTGAGGGAGTTGACTATGGTTCCTAAAGATGGTGTTGTGGGAAACACCAATGTACATGTATGATTTTATTCAAACAAAGTACTTCCAGTTTGTTGTACATGTATAGTTCATTAGGAATGGAGTGCCCTAATTAAAGGTCCCACATTTCTTACCCTTCTTAGATATTTTCAGGAAACAGTGGCCGAAACTTCAGTGTTAAAAGTGATTTTTACAATCCGCTTGCTGTCAAATTCATTCGATTCTACCCTGTGGCATTCAACAATAGAAAAGCACTAAGAGTGGACGTTTATGGATCCAGGAAAGGTACACTTTCCAGTTATGAAAAGCAAGAAATGAGTTTTCGCTTTAGCAACGTGCATGTAAAGGTGTTAAAGCTTTTTTTCACGGTAACTTCATGTTGTTTGATCTGAAGAAAGGAAAGATTGGCAACAAAGAGACTTGCTGAATTAAGAAATAGCCTGATATATGCAGCCCAATATCACTCACAGTAAACTAGTCATTGGATTCCTCTGATGTCATTTTAATTTGTTACATGTTGTCTTTAAAGTATCATGATACAACCTGTATAATTATATATTGTGAATTTATACAAAGTATGTAATTGAGTCCCCTTCTAGCAGGGAAGGGTTTTATTTATTACAAGGCAAATGGTGTTAAATAGAGAGGGTTGTTTATCATGAAATGCAGCTATTTGACCTGGGTGCCTATTAACTACAAAGCATAATTATACAGTACTAGAGAATGGGCATTTTTGCAATCATTTACAGTGAGAATTCTTTCCTGTTTTTATTAATTCAAAGCAACTTTCAGTGACTTACCCTAAACACTGAAATTTCTTCTCATCATATGAGGAGTTCAGTTTTTCTGTCAGGGATCGTTGATTTCCTATCAATTTCAGTTTTATACATGTACATACAGTAGTCCTTTGTTCTTTTGACATAAAAACTGGTTTCTGTTTCATTTGTACGAAGCTGATGCTACATGTAAATGTTATGATCAATTTAATTCATGAGATTTCCAAACCACTTGTTTTAAGATGTTAAATGCTTCATTGCTGCAAAGTACTCTAAAGCTCTCTTTTTTTGCAACTTCAATTTCAGGTTGCTTGTCAACATTTGGCAATGAAAGAGGTGTAAGCCCACGCCCTTTTTCAGTTACAGCATCATCTGAACTTGATGCCACTCACACACAAGACTATAGTCGTCTATATGGTATGACATCATGGTGTAGCAGAGTTGTGTCTCCACCTCAATACTTACAGTTTGATTTTGGAAAAGTCGTTACAGTTAGTGGCATAGCAACACAGGGAGATAATGTAGTGGACAAGTGGGTAACCAGCTATGGTATCAGCTATGGATATGATGGACAGTCTTGGCTAAATTATAATGGTGGGCAGGTAAATTTTCATGCATGTAAAAGCAAAGTCTTAGCCCCAACAAAAAGATTATAGGGACCTTTAGATCGGAGGACGAGTATGAGTTTTCTGTTCTGAGCAAGCGCACTTTGAAAAATGTGAGCTTCCAACCCTTATGCACATGCTCAGTACGGAAAATTCGTACTTGTAGTCGTCCTCATCCTCCAATCTAAAGATCCCTAATGTCTTAGTCTAGCTGTTAGTGGCATGTTAGTAATCATGTCATTTTTTTCACTATTCCTGGTGATCCTTCATGGAATTTTTCAGTTGATTCTTCAGTTGTTATTCCTTAGGTGGAGGATCAATGTGCATTTGACATAGGAGAACACCTACTAGTTTTGTTGTTTTTTGAGATCTCTTGCGTTGTTATTTTATGATGTTGTTTTTGATGCCAGTTGATTTCAAGGCTTTCGACAGACTGGCGGACTAGCTGGCATTCGCCTTGATTTCATGTAGTAAATTGGTAGTTAAAGTGATCACAGGCATCCTGTCATACCAAGGTGCTGCTTTGGATATTTTTTCTTTGCTGTATTTGACCAACGTTGATTTGTTCAAAGTATCTCCAGTCATCGTGATTGATACTATCGAGATACTACGCAACAGAAGGGCATCACTAAAAGCGGGAATCCAGAAACTGGAAACCAGTAACAATTTGTGAGAACAACAACAAATTACCCAATCCTTGAACTCTCTACTATAATCCACACACTCAAGTCTAGTTGTATTTAACTCTGAGAAAATGTAAACTGGTAAGTGGATCTGACCTTGTTATTCTGGATATAAATACTTGAGAATGGTAATGGCGTCATCAAGCTAAGTTAAACGCAGAAGTATTGTAAGTTACAGGGAGTATTGTAAAAAAGGACAGGGGTGCTCATCGTAGCTTTTAGGGGTTAAAAAAGCGACATTTGACGATTAACTAATTTTCAATTTTGTCTATTAATTAATGCCGGGAATTCACAACTCATCAATTAAATGAGTGTACATTCAGTTTTCAGAGGCTTTGAGCTTCACTTCCTTACGTCCTGTGAACTTCATGGTCAATTGTACTGTAATGTGATTTCCTCCTCCACTTACCAGTTCCAGTAATGAAAATTTTATGTTAAATACGATAAAGATATATATGACAATGCTCTCAAAAACTTTACGAGTAGAAGGTATTCAATGAAATCATCTGGATGGACACTAGAACTTTACATAGACCCCGTGCCATCAGAGTATTCCGTTTAATTTACTGTTTCCTTTAGAATGAACTCCTTCTGTTAAAAATGATAAAAATTAATGAAAATACTTTTGTAAACTTTACGCCAGAGTGGGAGCTATTCGAAGCAATCATTTTTATCACTATTAATTTAAACATAGGCAGCCCAAGCTCGTGTCACTACAGGCAGCCGTTGAGAATTTAAATGCGTTATAAGACTTTGTATGGGAAATGAAATACCGTCAATTATGATGCCTAAAAAACACTCAATTTATCATTCATTCAATAAAATGAATAAAAATGACTCACCTCTGGTGTATTCTTGTGCCTTTTGGAGCTTATTTTACCGTTTCGGGAATTCCGTGTTTTCAATGTTCTAAGACGAAGTCAAGGCTGCACACGGAGCTCTCGCAACCATGACCCAAGCTCCGTGTCCTGTTCGGTTATCAGCAGCTGTTAAATTCATCAGCTATCGTGGAATCGGAAGCAGAAAATGCTCATTTCCTGCCAAGTGCGTCGGGATTTTTGACGACAAAACATTCACCGAGGTTCGCAAATGATGGGGCTTAAGCTTTGCGTGAAAAAATCGCGGCTGGGATGGATTTTCATGGCGCAAACCGCCTCTGAGCTGACGACAGTCGAAATCTTAGTGTGCGGCCTTTGTCTTAGAACATTGAAAACACGGAATTCCTGAAACGATAAAATACTATTAGCTCCAAAAGGCACAAGAATGCACCAGAGGTGAGTCACTTTTATTCATTTTATTGAATGGACGTTAAATTGAGCGTTTTTTAGTCTTCATAATGGACGGTATTTTATTTCCCATACAAAGTCTTATAACGCCTTTAAATTCTCAATGGCTGCCTGTAGTGACACGAGCTTGGGCTGCCTATGTATTAAAAAGTATGAAAGTGTCAAAATGGGTTGTTTTAGAACTGATACCTCTTAGGGGTTGGAAAAAATTTCATGCCACGCCCACAAGACAGGATCCTGGTACCTCTTTTAGGGGTTTTTTTGAAAATTTCCAACGAGCACCCCCGTCCTTTTTATATTGGAGTGCCCCCCCCCCAGGGGGGCTAGGACAACAGTGTTGCTTGGAGACCTTTTCCACGAGTAAATTGGGGAACAGGTGAAGGGTATAAAGGGTGAAGGGTAGAGATTTCTATCATGTCGGATTAAACTTTAGCATCTTAATTTCTTCGATTTTAAACAACCTGACCTGCCAACTAAGAATTACCGTGAGTGATATTACCTTGTTGCTTTCATTTCGTCCATATAATGTTGATCAATGAAATTGAGCACAGATTGGATAAGATTTAATAGTCAAGAGAAGAAATTCCAAGCTAACAAGAGCAAGCTACCCACGGTGACCATGCGAACAAATGAATAAAGGACTTTTAACACAATAATGTATCCGATATCTTCTTTGGTAAACTAAAAGAATGAAATCTAAGAAAGAACGGAAGAAAGAAGTCAACAATATGAGGGTTCCTGGGTGGTCAGCAAATCAAGTATTATCCCAAGCCAACAAGATGTAACTTAAGTGACAAAAACTTGGCTAATCACCATGTGCGTTGCAAGAGCCCATTTCCGCAAAAAAAGCCTATTTGCTCCACTTTAAGACAAATCTTCCAGCAAAACCATTCAAATGAATTGGATAAAAATGCTCAACCATTACCATTTCAATGGTTTTACAAGGGAACTCGCTTTGAAAAACAAAAGAGGTGAACAGCAACTCAGAATTGGCGTTTCTTTGGGATGATCCGAAAAAGGATCATTGATCAAATATCACTTTGATATCATGGTGCATCAAAGGAACCCAATAATTTTTTCCCAGAGTGGACACTTGGGTTAGGTAGAAGAAATGTCTACTCTTCACCGTTCACCCTTTGTGCAAAATTATGCTGCTTCACTTTCTCTGAGGACGGTATGCGTTCTTCGTTCACAATTTGAATAAGAAATCGTCACAATATAGAGAAAAATCCACTCGCTTTCGATTGACAGAACAATGCCCTTGTTCTCTCTCTCTCCCCCGTTACATGATGCATGTCAATCAAAGTTACACTCCATACGCATTCTTTAAATTTCTTACATTCCGTTGTCACGCAATGAAATGTAGCCAGAAAGCGCTTGTGAATTTGCCTTGCGTGATGTTAAATCCCACACCCTTCACCCTTTTTAACTCGTTACTCTTTACCCTTTACCCGTGGAAAAGGTCTGCCACAGTATTGCTTTAAACACCATTCAATCGGCGAATTTTTGCCTTCAACACAAGCTGTGCTAAGGTTATCTCCTTGGAACGTTGGATTGGACTTGACAGCTATTGGCTTAATTTTAAACTACGCTTATTGGAACTGACGTTATATAGGATTGATTAGGATTGACTTTGTATATAAACCTTCTTGTAAACCCTAAGATTGACTACAGAAACCAATTGTAACAACCTTTTAGAAAAATAAATACAGTAAGTGGTTGAGGTTTCTTTCCCTACGTTTCTGCTCTGCTTCCAAAGTGATTGACAAACGCACCTCAATGATCCGAGATTACAAGTAGTTTTAGTGTTTACAGCGCATTTCACAAAACTCTTGACAGACGATTTGTGAAGTTCGTTGTAAATTTCATAAGTTCGCTTTGGACTTGGGAATTTCAATACGCAACTGTCAATCAAATGGCAAACTTTGAAACGAACTTGGGAATTTCGTGTCGAACTTCGTGGCAATGTGGCGAAGTAATTTCACCAATGCTCTCAGTTGTTGCTTTGAAATGAGTGCCTTCACCGTGCAAGGAAAGGCAATTCCAAGTTTTGTTCGGTAGAAAATTATTGAAAGCTGGTTAGAATATGGAAAGGACCATCTCGAATAGGACAGGAAATGAGACTTCCCAAAAAACCATTCCCAAAATTGTTGATATTTTCGTTCGCAGAGGGAATATCGAAGACAACAAATGAATTTAAGAAATATCACTCGGTCAATGCGTGCTGAATGATGTGAATAATTATGTGGAGTGTTGTAAAACTACTTATCATATGACCCGTACGGCCCCGCGCGCTTTCATTGCAAACCTATTGAGAAAATCCCCGTATGAGGGCCGTACGCGATGGCGTGAGCGGGTCCGGAAAAAGCCGTCCGGCCCTGCTAGGATCGCGTATGGCCCTCATACGGGGATTTTCTCAATAGTTTTGCAATAAAAGCACGCGCGCGAGATGCGAGCTAAAACAACTTTACCTGTTACCTATCCTCCGCGTGCCAGGTGGCACATAGGGCCTCCACAGAAGCTTTCCATGTCTGTCTGTCTACCGCAACGCCCCGCACCTCTTCCCACGAACCCCAGGCTCCGTCTTTCATCTCCCTCTCAACGGTCCTTCTCCACGTTGTCTTTGGTCTACCCCTCTTTCTTTTTCCCTCCGGTCTCCAATTTAACGCCGTCCTTGTATCGCTCGCTCTGTCCTGCCTTAGAATGTGGCCAATGAACTTCCATCTTCTTCTCTTTACTTCCTGACTCACTGGTGACATTTCCGCTCTGGCTAGTAACTCTTTGGTGGTGATGTGATCTTGCCAACGTATGTTGTGAATCTTCCGGAGGCATTTGTTTTGAAACACGTTGAGAACATGTTCATCGCTCTTGGTCATTTTCCAGGTCTCACATCCATACATCAATACAGGCAAGACGAGGGTCTTGTACAGTTTCATCTTCGTTCTCTTTGAGATGCTCTTGGAGTTCCAGATCTTAATTAGCCTAATATATGTCCCTCTTGCCTTTGAAAGTCTGTTCTGTAAGTCTTCCATCCCACCTCCTTCTTTATTGACTTTGGCACCAAGATAGGTAAACTCTTCTACTTCTTTGATGTTTTTATCCACCATGCTGATAGGTACTTGATTCTTCGCATTGATTCGTATGACGTTGGTCTTGTCAAGGTTTTAATATTTTTAGGCCGACCCTTTTGGCTCCCCTGTCCATCCTTGAGGTTTTCTCTTGCATTTGATTTCTTGACGAGGATAGTAATGCTACGTCATCTGCAAAATCTAGGTCATCCAGTTTTGTTGTTAGTCTCCATCTTATGCCGTTTTTCCCCTTGCCAACAGTTCTTCTCATTATCCAGTCCATCACTATAAGAAAGAGGAATCCAGACATGTTGCAGCCTTGTTTTACACCGGTCTTAATATTGAACCATTCACCTCTCTCTCCTTGGTTCTCTACAGCACATTGGAAATCCGCATAAAACAGCTGTATTATCCTTATGATCTTCTCGGGGATGCCATACTTCCGCATGATAATCCATAGGCTGTCCCGGTGTACCGAGTGGAAAGCTTTCTCAAAGTCTATAAAGTTCACATATATAGTTGCTTGCCACTCGTTTGCTTGCTCTATGATATTCCTCAGAATGAAGACTTGCTCTGTTGTTCCTCTCCCTTGCCTATAACCAGCTTGCTCCTGCCTGAGTCTTTTGTCTGCTCCACTTCTCACTCTGTCAATAACAATACGACCTAGAATTTTTTCAACTATGGACAATAGAGTTATGCCTCTTGAGTTTTTACAGTCCTTTAGGTTACCCTTCTTTGGTAATTTGATTATCAACCCTTTCCTCCAAGCCTCTGGAATAACCTCCAACTTCCATACCTTCGACAACAGCTCATGTATCTTTATTGTTGAGAATTCTATGTCCGTCTTCAATAGCTCGGCGGTGATGTTATCGATGCCAGGTGCTTTCCCACTTTTCAATTTTCTAACTGCCTCCTTTACTTCGCCTAGTGTTGGCTCAGTGTCTGCGATCTCCTCTATTGCTTCCTGGAAATCGATCTCTTCTTCGTCATCATCCATGATGGTTATTGGATTTTGTGGTGGTTCTCTGTTCAGTACCTCTTTGAAGTGTTCTGTCCATCGGTCTTGTATATCTTTTTTGTTGGCGAGGAGGTTTCCGTGCTTGTTCATCACCGAAGTGCTTTGACGACTCTGGCTGCCATTGCTAAGTGTCTTTGTTAGCAAGTACAGTGTTTTCATGTGTTGGCTTCGTGCAGCCTCTTCAGCTTGGCTAGCGATGTTGGTCAGCCACTTCTTTTTATCAGACTTGACGCTCCTTTTCACCTCCTTGTTCTTCGCAGCATATTTTGCTCTTAGTTGATTCTTCACCCTTTCTGAATGAGTGCTTAAAATCTTCTTGTTGATGGCATCCCGTTGATCTACTAGCTGCCATGACTCTCCGCTTATCCAAGGTTTCTTCTTCTTCCTCGGTTTACCTAAAACAGTATCTGCTACTTCGGTATACGCTTTCCGCATGACCTCAAAATCTCTCTCCACCTCGTGTTGATCTTCTTCTAAATCTCCGCCTTCTTGTTGTAAGACCTGGTACCTATTCCTTGGGGTAACCTTGAATTCTTTCAGGGTATTTTCGTTTCTCAGCTTTGATGTGTCGTATTTGACCCGACCTGATTTCTTTTGCCTTGGTGGTCTCTTGAGCTTAAGTCTGATAGTTGTACAAACAAGATAGAAAAAAAGAAAAAAAAGAAAAAGCGCGGTGGTCATATGATAAAATGCTTATTGACTGAGTTAGGTTGGGCCGGACGGGAAAATATTTGGCCCATGGTCATGGCGCATGGACCTCGCTGCGCTCGGTCCGTACGCCATGACCTTGGGCCAAATATTTTCCTGTCCGGCCCTGCCACACAGTCAATAAGTACATAATATGTACCAACCCCAGCATTTACAGCAGTGAAATCCAAAACAAACTGGTAAAGAATAATGTTCCAATGTTTGCCCAGAAATGTCCCGTCTTGTGCATTCAGCCGCAGCGTATTGCAAGATCTTGGTTTAAATTCTTTCAAGAAATTCAGCGTTATTCCATAGGAATCACTGACTCTTGAAAATGAAAATATTCTTTTACAGTATTTAGCAGCTTGCGCGGACAACACATTTTTGTGATGAGTGTTCAGTGTTCATTCCCACAAATTTGAAGTTTGGCGCAAAATTCCCAAGTTCGTTTCAAAGTTCTCCATTTGATTGACAGTTACGTAATGAAATTCTCAAGTTCGGGAGCAAACTTATGAAATTCACAACGAACTTCGCAAGTCAACTGTCAAACGTTTTGTGAAATGCACTGTAACATGATTGTAGAATTATACAGGGTTTTCCATTCTTGATGGCATTTTCACTGTACTCCCTTCAACTCTCCACTTTCCATTGTTTATCAGTGTCTGCGTGGAGGCTGACCTGGCTGTCAGTTGAAGCACCTTGATATCTGGGACACCCTATTTCAGCATTACACTTTCCCACGACATATGTGCTATTTGTTTGATTCTTTGAGAGAGTTTGTTGTTGTTTGAATTTGGTTGAGGTTTAGGAATTTAGTGCATTTTCAACAAAAACAGCAATAGTTTTGATAATTCTTCAATTAAAAATTACATTCTTTTCTCAATGATTTTCTAGTAACTAATCTTAACCTAACATGACATTGGTTTTCAGCTCATAATGGGGCACCAATTGCAACATTTATGCACATGGTGGATTGAAGTAAAATATAGCTTGCTCAGTGCCTGGGAAAACGAGTGCATGCAGTGGTTTGCTTTTCTTTCATTGAAAAAGTCGTACAATGACAAACTGGTAATTACTAAAACTCAACTGAAAACCTGTCTAAAGACACACAAGTTTCCAATTAAAGTAAACAAAATTTCACTTGCAGATGACAAAAAAATACAGGCCATTTCATTGTTTCAATAAAACATAAGATGGTCATGTTGGGCCACAAGGATACCTATTCATGTGTGTCCTATTTGGTTTTGCTTCATTTTGCAGGATTTAATTGGAAACATTGACAAACGTTCGGTCGTTGTTCAGTGGTTTTCTTTAGCATTCGCGGCTCAGTTTGTCAGAATTCTTCCAAAGACCTACTATGGTGGACTTTGTATGAGAGTGGAGTTGTTTGGTTGTAAAGATTGTAAGTGCTGCTCATTCTGTCGTGTTTAAAAGAATAAGATAATTATTATTGAACTTAGCACTACTTTTAATAAGTTATTATAAAACCATGTGCAGCGTTTGGAAATTTAAGGTATTCTGTACCAATCATCAAGTCCACTTGTAAATGGGCTTGTCAGTTGGTTGTCCAATTGGTAATTCCACATCGGGCAGTTCAGTCAGTGATCCACTTATGCAGTCAGTCTATTGGTTTATTAGAGGGGTGGTCAATTAGTCAGTGATCCAGTCAATAAGTCATTTATGGTGTGCATGATTAGGTAAATCAATATCTTTGCAATTTCAACAAAGAATTAACCATCATTGTTTTAGTTGCCACAGCATAGGATGACTGTGTTTGATCTGTTATTGGAACCGACAGTTTTGGCCTAATGTTTTAGATACAGCAAGCAAAACAACAAGAAGTAAAGCCATATACATGTATATTGTTGTTGTTTTTCAGTTCAAGTTGCATTCCTTTTTGTGCATGTTGATGATGCGACTTTGTTAGCTGAACATAGCGCAACTGTCACACTGAATTGTGTCACCAAATCTAGCAAAAAACAGCCTCATGCAATATCATATAAATGGAGAAAAGATGGAGTCAAGTTGGATGATTCAAGTTCATCTCTGACAATAAAATACAGCAATGCTAGCGATATCAACAATAATTATCGATGTGCAAGATTGAGTTCATCAGGGCGTGAGGTTCAGTGCCATGCAATCTACCAGTGTTCTGCATCACTTGAAACGGCTGCTGGTTCACCTTACATTAAAAGTCAGGGAAATTCAACTGTTACTGTCACTTTACGTAAGTAAAATTGTTTTGTACAGAGGATGCATGCCTAATTGTCACCCCAGGAAGGGGCTTGAGCTTTTACAGATCTTTTATAATGTTGCATTTTCATGAAATAATTTTTTGGACCCTTTTTTCTTTTTCTTGTTTTTGTTTTTTATTTTCCGTTCAGAAAAACACAGTAAAAGAACCAGCTAAATGGCTACTAAAGTAATTTATTATTCTTTTATTTACTGTTTAATATGATTTAGCGTCGGTGGCTATGTAACCTTTTTAGGTTATTTCAGTGGCAAATATATTTAAAAAATTATGAAGGTTATCCATGCATCCAATACTTTGTTCTGCCCAGGATTTGGGAAGGCCAGGGGCCATTCTGACCTAATGCTATCTAGCAAGCAACTGTTAACCTCCTGTCACAATTATTGTCTTCATTAGTCTTTTGAAGCAGAGGGAAGTCCTTCAGCTACGTTGGATCAAAACCTGGTTCAGTGTTTTGAACCAGACAATGTTGACAGACCTTGTGTCGTTTGCCACAACTGGAATTAATTCTTCTTCCAAATTACTAACACTCTTGTGTCTCTTTTCCAGGGTGAAGAAAGAACTTAATTTACCTTGAGGAGCTTTTCGTTTCTGCTCCAGCCGCCATTTTTGACGGGAGAGTAGAAAACACTGACCCTAGTCCATTGACTACCTGACAGACTACCCCAAAAATACTATTTCAAGTACTAAAGTACTATTGGGCGTATAAGCAGCATCACAATTAGTGCTAAGCCTAAACATTTTAAACAGCATTGGTCAACAGTATTTAAGTGTAAGCACCCATTTTAATAAGGTTATAGCTTTCAATAATTCGCTCTGAGAAAGGGCTAACTCTCGAAACTTCAGCTTTTAGAATCTCTGTACGGTGGCCAATTTACATTGTCAACTCCGTTGATAAAACCAAAATTTTTGTATACCTCAAAAATACTATTTCAAGTGAGTGCTATTAGTTGTAAGCAGCATCACAATTAGTGCTAAGCCTAAACATTTTAAACAGCATTGGTCAACAGTATTTAAGTGTAAGCACCCATTTTAATAAGGTTATAGCTTTCAATAATTGTTCTGATTGCTGATTACTTCATGTAAGTGATGTGAAACCGGTGCAACAATTATTATTGAAAGCTAACCTTTTTAAAATGGGCACTTAGACTTAAATACTGTTGACCAATGCTGTTTAAAATAGATGTTTAGGCGTAGCACTAATATCATGTTTATTGACTAACAGAACACAGCACACACAAATATGGCTGCTCCCAAATACAACGAAGCACCAATAAGTCATGTGACCGGAAGTATATGTTAAGTTACAGCACAAATAATTGTTGTGACGCTGCTTACAACCAATAGTGCTTACTTGAAATAGTATTTTTGGGGCAGTCCATCGGGGTAGTCCATGGACTAGGGGTCAGTGTTTTCTGCTCTACCATTTTTATGCTTACGGCCTAGCCCGTAACGCACAATGTCATCGGGGTTGTCTGAGTGAGTGAGTGAGTGAGTTAATGAGTGTAAGATCGTGTGCATGAATCACTAAACTAATGAGGTCTTTATTCAGTTTTAAAAATTGATGTCCACTTTACGTTTATTCTGTTTGCTACTTGTTGCCTTATCCTTTCTTAATTTTCCTTATGAAAGAGAAATTTTAGAGAATTTATGGCAAGATTTCGACAATCGCATGATAATTTGATTGGCAAACCTGTTGTGGAAGCCGGTAGGATTTGAGCGGAAAAACAGCCTTTAATTTGGGGTCAAAATGCCCATAAAACCTCCTCAATGAGCTTTCATGTTGATATTCCAGTAAGATGTCTGATATTTTCGAATTTTGAAACATTTTGTAAAAGTCTCATCAGTTGTCATGAAAGGGAACTTGCTTTCTGACACTTGCCGACGCGATGTGCATATTTTTGTCATGTTGAGATCTCTTATGCCAAAAAATCATAATCAACTGACCATTTTTTTTGTTTTGCTGAAATTTAAAATATCAATTCCTCACAGGTAGAGGTTAGACTTCTCAGGCTGGCATATTGACACCTGCCGAGATGCGTAAACTAACTTATGGTGGTAGCTAGTTGAAGCAAGACGACATTAGAGTGGGTTTTTAGGCAAGGTAATTTTTTGTCCTGTAAACAACTTTATACTTTGACATGTGCCAATAGACGGGATGTACATGTTTTTGGCATGTTGAGATCCAGATGTTTAATTAATGCCAAAATTTTGCAGAAATTTAAAATATGAATTCCTGACGGGTAGAAGTAAACTTCCTTTTAGATGAAAATTCTTTGTAGACTGAGAGTTGCTGAGATGGTAAAAGAACTTGAATTTGAAATGTGATAATCTAATTTTGGTAGCTAATTAAAACCAAGATCAGAAAGGTCACAAAATTACCTTTAAATAATTTTCCGGGGAAAATATTTTGATTTTCATCCAAGCCAAAACATTTTCGCGTGGAAGGTTGGTAGGTAAGCATTAACATCGCTCATGCACATGAAGCTAACTGATGCTATCAAGTGACGTGCTCATAATTTGTTTTCTCTCTTTGCACATCGCCCGTGATACAGAATTATTTGACAAACGTATTAAACCTTGAGAATTACCAGTGCTCTTCTTGAGTGAAAAAATAAAAAACAAATCCAAGAAAGGAACTCTGAATTGACCTTGATTTTCAAACAGATCACTTACTGCCTGATTCCATCACGACTCTTTGCACACTTTACTACCTCTTGTTCATTATTTCGTTTTTTCTACATTTTTCTCTATAAATGCATCCATTCTTCCTTCGAAATTCAATCAGTTTTTGTAACTGTTACAGTAGCCACATTTATCTGCGGAAAAACTTAATTGCAATGCTCTTCATTTTTATTTTATTTTATTTTTTTTATTGTATTAATTTTTTATTGATTTGAAGTTACATACATTTTTCCACAAACAAACATAATTCACATTAACAGACAGACAGCAACAACACGAGATTCTATATACATCTAGTTCTTTTTGTACTTGGCCCATTTCATATTGTGAGCTTTTAGTTTATTATTTGATTTTGCGATCAGTGTCTCAAGCTGGTGAATCATTTTAATTTTCGAGTTAAACACTTTAATTGAAGGAAGAGACTTGTTCTGTCGACAAGAATATTAATACTGTTTAGCAATTATTAAAGTATGATTAATAAATAATTCGTCTTCGCATCTTAAAATACCAAACATTATATCTTTGTCAGAAAGGTGTTCTATCTTTACCCTTTGATTATTAAACCATTTTATAACCTCAGCCCAGAAATCTTTAGTATAACGACAACAAATGAAAAAATGCTCCAGGGATTCGTTCATTTCACCACAAAGGAAACACGCCGGAGATGGAATAATACCAATTTTGTTTAAAAATGAATTTGTGACAAGACACCTGTTAAGTAATTTGTATTGGAATTCACGCGATTTTGTGTCCAAGGAAGTACGAAATGGCAAGCTGTAAATCTCTTTCCATTCTAAAACATCATTAACAAAATGGGTATTAAAATTCAGTTGGGCAGTCGGTGGGATGATAGCCTGCACGCAGGCGGTTGGATGGTCGAAAACCCGGAATTCGTAATGAGGTCGCCATCTTGGATTCGCGCGGCTAGGTCTGGGCCGGGTTCCCCGTCGTTTTGTCACGGGGCCCAGACCTATCCCACGCTCTTCCAATATGGCGTCTGATAGTGTTTCGTGGCGACACAACAACTACCGCCTGCAAGCAGGCTAGTGGGATGATGATTCTATTTCGACGTTCTTTATATATTTACGGTCTTTGAAACGACTGTTTCGATTAAAACATTTTTGTTGTTAAAACTTAATTTAATTTCATCATGCAAATTGAAAGGCTCGTCAGCTGTAGAAGCAAACGTGTTTAATGATTTACGCCATTTCAACTGGTAAGGCATCGATTACAGAGATAAGTCTAAATATATCTAATGGCGAGATATTTAATTTTCTCAACCTGTGATTACTTTTAACAATGAATTCATTATTGTCGGAGATTAGATCCCCCATTCGAAGAATTAGAAGAATTCCCTTTTCTGCAAGATTTCTAAAATAAACAGATTTGCCGCCGATGCAAATGAATTTATTATTCCACACAATAGCTTTTGAAAGATCTTCTCTTTTTTTATCCTGTACACTCGTGTGGTTTGCTGTGGAACATTTTGCGAAACTTTTAAAGCATTCTTCATAAAATGCTGGAAGCTTCACAGGCAGTTTCTTTAAGTCGAAATCGCAACATAAGATAAGTTTCCCCCCTACAGGTTCAAGATAGTGCAGTAGGATTTTTTTCCAATTGCTTGGTTGATCACTTGGCAAATTTTTGCAACAAAGGATTCTCCGAGTCTCTATTATAGAATCTAGGTGTGGGGCTTTAAGTCCCCCATCTTCAATATCACTAATAAGAGCAGCGCGTTTGATTTTGTCCTTCCCCTTCCAGATAAAATCGAAAATAATTTTGTTTACATCTTTCACAAATTCCCTATTTACTGATATCAAACTTGCGCGGTATAGGAAAATAGGAATAATAAAGGTTTTGGCAATTTGAATTCTTCCTATAATAGTCAAGTCTCTCCACCTCCAAATTCGTAGTTTTTGTTGAATGGAACTAATTAGATCATCAACATTTAATTTTTGTTCCGCTCGAAGGTCATAGGTGAAGTGCACTCCTAGAATTTTAACAACTTTTTTAATTTTTAAGTTGCATGAAACGGAGTTGTCTTGTTGTAGAGTAGAAGAGCAGTTGCCTAGTAGCATTATTTCTGATTTATCGTGGTTGATCTTCAGGCCTGAACAAATTCCGTAATCTTCTATAAGCTTAAGAAAGTTCACAAGCGAAAGATTATCTTTCAAAAAACCAGTTAGATCATCTGCGAAAAAGGCTTAATCTGAGCTCTTCATTGTCTACCTTAATACCACAAATATCTTTACTACTGCGTACACTAATACAAAGAATTTCTAGCACTATGATGAACAGGTAAGCAGAGAGGGGGTCTCCTTGTCTCACTCCCCTTTCAACTACAAAGGGTTGAGTAGAAAAACCATTGTTTATGACACAACTTGAGATATTGTTGTAAAATGTATGAATCCATTGCAAAAATGATGGACCAAAACCAAAAGAGGGTAGAGCGCGAAATAGAAAGTCTCTACTGACAGTATCGAAGGCTTTTTTGAAATCTATACAAATCATTCTCCCCTCAAGATCATACCTTTCTGAGAATTCCATGATGTCTTCTATCGTTCTGACTGCATCAAAAATAGTTCTTCCCTTAACATATGCACATTGATTATAATGTATAATATTTGGTAAGACACTCTCTAATCTTTTAGAAATAGCTTTTGACCCTATTTTTACGTCCACATTGATAAGTGAGATTGGTCTCCAATTCGATAAATCCCGTTTGTGGTTATCCTTTTTGTCAATTAAGGTAATAATGGCTTCCTTCTGGGAATTTGACAACTCTCCATAATCATAAGAATAATTTAAACTGTCTAGCATCAGATTTCCTAAAGTGTGACAAAAAGCTCTATAGACTTCAGCCGTTAATCCATCATTGGCTGGTGACTTGTTGCTTTCGAATAGGTAACACTCGTCAACTGTTAATTTTCCATCACAGATTCGAGCCTCATTATTAGTGAGTTTCGGCATTTCAGAATTATTCAAAAAAGAGTTTAACATATCTTCTGATGGTGTGAGAGGATCACGTTTAGAAAGATTTGAATAAAAATTTTGTATCTCCTGTAGAATGTTTTTAGGATCTGTAATTAGCACCCCTTCATTGTTAAAGACTGCGAACAGAGCTTTTAGCTTTTTTGTGCGTTTCCAGGTTTAGAAAATACTTATTGCTTTTTTCACTTTTTTAGTACCAAGTGGCTTTTAATCGAATAATGGCTCTTCATGCATTGCAAGCATTCATTGTCAACGCCCATTACAAAAACAAAGACAATGTTAATGGTGTAACATTTGTTACCCGTAAGCACATGTCCCCTGAGGGGCCTATTTTTGACAACCTTCCATAGACGTTTTTGCAGGTACGGTGGCCATTTTGAAATTTATTGTTTTAAATATGTATTATGGGATGCCCAGGGGGCAAATACATATTAATTTGCCCCCTGAGAATCACATAATGTCTTTCGAAACAATAGAAATCAAAATGGCCGCCGTATCTGCAAAAAGGTGTATGCACATGGGAATTTAGTTTTGTATTCCATGTAATATCCCTTGAATTTGTGGTGAATTGAAAGATGGCTACTGTTCAAAGAAACGATTAACACTTGTTTCCATATCTCAAACCGCCCTTGGATACCTTGTGTTGCCTACACAAAGTAATTGCATATATATATATGAACTGAAAATACAGCTTAGGGTTAAGGACTGACCATACTGGTTAGGGTTAAGCACTTAAAATAGTGATTAGAGTTAATGGTTAACTTATTTTTCGGGTTAGAGTTTTTGCTACAGTAGTTAAATTAGTCCGATTGCTTGCAGTGAATCCTCTGTTGTCTAGTGGATAGGATAGGAGTCTACAAATTTAGCGCTCTGGGATCGATTCCTACTCATAACATAATTTAATTTTCACTTTAAAATTGAAGACACTTGCACTTTGACGAAATTGGTTGAGCAGAAACTAAGTCTCTGAGTCAAGAAACTTAGAAATTTCATGTAAGTGTACTGTAAGTGAAAAGGGAGAGGGCGGTTTGAGATATGGAAACAAGTGCTTACTCAAAGAAACGAGCAGACAACAGGTTTCAAATGGAAGGGTAAATGAGCTTAAATCTTGTCAATTGTGAGAAAACACGAGGAAAAAACACTGGTTTACCCCCAAGCAAATGTGGGCAAAAAGTGTTCCAACATTTAGCCAGGACAATATTGATCACAAACATGAAAGAAATTTAATTATCTTGCCATCCTTTTGTTGTGGATTTTTACCAGTGTTTTTTGCTCTGTGTATTTCCATCTCAGTGCGGTCCTAGGATGAAGAAGGTTAACAGTTTGTGGAGTGTTGTAAAGTTTGTTTGCATGAACATTTTTTCTGTTGCTGTATTTAGAGGTTCCAGGAAAGCCATCTGTTGGTGTCACTTCAATTGGAGCAAGAACAGCATTAGTAACATGGAGTTACACCCCTGGAGTAGATGAAGCACCAGTGAATAGCTTTGCTCTGCAGTACGGAACACATGTTTTTGGAGAACTGCCAGGAAGTTCATCGAGTACACAGTTGCCAAATCTCAAGCCTTACACATCCTACACTGTCAAAATCAAGGCTTCAAGTGTCTTGGGGGGTGGATTCTGGAGTGTTAA
>NC_090893.1:9546246-9551246 GCF_036669925.1 Montipora capricornis | reverse complement strand
CTGTGGTGTTCCACCAATGCAGCAATGAAACTTCATCTTTTGGGAAATCAGTGTTCCAAAGTTATTAAAATGTAGATAAGTGCAAAGATCTTTCATTAAGTTCATTTTCTTTTACAATCACTGCTTTGCGTCATTGTATGATGCTGTTTTTTCTGATGATGGTCATTTTGTCATGCAAAGCAATTTTTGTTCTCTTCTCAGAGCCAAGCATTTCTCCCCGAAACATCACGTCGCAAAAAATGACTGAGACAAGTTTTAACATACGCTGGAATGCTCTATCAAGAACTGTTAGTAATGGTTATGTGATAGCTTACGAAGTCATGCATATAAGGAAGTCAAAATCAGGGATGATATTAGCTTCAGTCTATCAAAACACGACAACAACAACGTCTGTAACTCTTCTCGATTTGACATCATGTTCTCAGTACAGTGTGCGTGTGCGTGCATACACTTCAGCTGGTCCTGGACCATTTGGCGCACTTCCTTCTGATATTGTGACCAATGGTAGGTATTTGATGAGAGGTATTTCTTATTTCAATGGTGACTCGTGGATACTCGGAAAAAATCTGAGTGTTCATTTGCAGGAGTCTAACCTACGACCATATCTGAGTTCTTGTTCGGATGCTGTACTTCCGAGCCATAGGAGACTCGTGTAAGCTAGGTTATGAAACTGGCTTCTGGTGACAATGGTCACACGTTACTGCTGGGACTTAAATTGTCGAAAGAGTGCGTTCTCGCCATTGCATTGAAGGAGATAGGAGATGTTTTCCCCATTAAATACATGAAGCTGTAGAAATGTATTTCTTACTTCGATGGTGGCTCTGGATACACGGAAAAAATCTTAGTGTTGCTTTGCAACCTTTATTCAAACATTTATAGTCCTGCAAATTAAGGGGTGCCATCACGCAAGCGCAAAACGACTAACTAAACAAAAGTAAATAAGTTGAGAATAAAAATAGCCTTAACAGAATTTCCTACAAAATATAAAATGAATAAAAATATATATCATAGCATTAATTTTCATACAATATCAAAAATCATCAATATAACTAAAATGCTCAAATAAGACTTTTTTAAATTGGTCTGCGCACTAAATGTTAACAATTTCGCTTGGCAACGCATTGTAGTCCTAACAGTTCTACAAAAATAACTATTCTTTTTAGTCTCAGTATTTGGCAGTAGTTCAATAACCTTGTTCTGACTAGAGTTCCTTAAATGCAGAAGTCAAACCTGTAACTTTCAGGTTATTTGACTAAGTTTGGTTTCTCTACAGGAAACGTTCATCAGTGGACAATGACAATGAGAGCATTACAAAACTGATACGCAACCTAAATGCTGGGGATGGTCTCATTACAAAAGCTGAAATTTTGAAAGTCAAAAGCAAACTGAAGAATAAGGCAGTGTTACAACTAGAACCCTCGCTTAATTGGTTTTGTATGAGAATGTTAAAGAACAATATTGAACGCCGGACAACAAGATCATATTCCAAATGTAGTTCTGTATGAGTGAATGGGGAACTTCCATCAGTGTGTAACAAAATTTCTCCAAGGAAGATGGGTGTTGCTGGTCACTGCCATCATCATCCTGAACGTTCTAGTAACAAGGTTTTGTGGTGGGAAATATGAGTCATGTAGCAGCTCTCGTAACGTATAACGTGATTGGTTCCCTACCCAAGCCAAAAACAAAAGGCTAAACAATGGAAACAATAACTTAGACTTAAAAACAATAGAAGCTGCTTACAATACCAAACAATAGCAGGTTACGAGAGCTGCTACACTACTGGAAATATGAAATGCATACTTATACAATGAAATGAAAAACGATTGATGAAACGACGGAACAAAACAACAACAACAACTGTTAAGAATCCCAACTGGCCGAATGCAAACCAGTTGGCTATTTACAAGTGAAGGTGGGAAGGTGAACCAGGGACTACCAGGAACAAATTGAACCAGTGGTCAGAACGAGTCTTGAACCTCGGATCTCGAAGCTCGGATCTCCAGATCTCAAGGCAAGCGCCCTAACCACTGGGCCATGCACTTGCCAAATTGTTTTATGGTTCGATCTATAGATAACCCTCTGACAATTATTTTGGTTACAGCTCCTAGTCCACCAAGTGACGTCAAGCTAGGTTCTGCAGATAAAAGAAGCATCACCTTGTCCTGGAAAAAGCCCAAGATGTATGGAGATGATGTACAATTGTACACGGTAATTGATTGATTTTTACACTTAGTTCAATTAGAAATTGCCAGGTATTTATTAGTGAATTATTAGTTTTCTTTTTGACCACCTTCCTCGAGCTATATGACAAGGTTTAACATTTGAAAAAGGGTTAACTTTGTTAAAACATTTAGTTAATTGTGATAATTCCTTGGGTGCCGATAAATTGAATGACAGTGACTCAAGTTAACACAGGTGCTAAGGAGAGAGGAAGACAGGAGGAATTTAGAGTACTAAGGGCGTGTGGATTGTGTCAAATTTAAGGACTTGTAAATCTTTAAATCTGGAAATAGAGTAGGTGGGAAATGAAGACTAACAAAAGAAGAGCTGACGTTTGGAATGTAGATAAGCCCTTATTTATCAGTGAATACCCAGCTCGAATCATCTGACATTTGTGAGGTTTTTGCTTTGCACTCATTTTCAGGTGATCTTCAAAGGTACAAAGACTTATTATCCTGACTTCACAGACTCTAGAACAGTAAAAACCACGGCATTGAACAAAGAATTTACCAATCTATATCCTGGCACAAAGTACGACTTTGTTGTGTTTGCTACAACACGCTGTGGCAATGGGGACAACAGCTCCATGGCAACAACTCATACTTTGATTGCTGGTATGTTATTCTTTTGCTTTGACTTTTTCTTCTTCATTTTTTTTGTGCATGCTGTTTTGAATCCATACTGCTGCACTGAGAGCCATTGGATGAAAAAAAGAAGAGATCTTTGCTTGACCATCTGTCGAAAAGATCTTTTATCTGTTCGAGTTTTGTTGAAAAGTTCAAGATCAAGCTTGAAGGTGGTTAGTCTACCTTCGTTTTTGTTCCTATTGTTTTGGAGTCCACTTATGTTTACCAAACTTAAGAAGCTTTTCACAACATTGATTTATACATATATTTACTTGATGGATTGACGACAATCCTCAGAGAATTCAAGACCGCAAAATGCTTACTGTACACGTCTTAATATGAAGCTTAGCCTGCCTGTTTTAAATACTTCACAGCTCTTTATTGCCTCGAATTTCATTGTTAAATATTGACCGAGGTCTCTCTGCTGCTTTTTTTTTGGAACTGGAGGCGTTTTCAGACACCACAACAAGTTGCAAAATTGTTGAGACACTTTCATTAAAAACCACCTTTTTTAGCTTCCAATGCCCGCCGTATCTAGAATTTTAAACCTTTCCCACTTCCTCTCCCCTCTCCCCCTGTCAATGTTGGCTGCTTCAGTTTCCAACATTTTTTTGTCTTGCTAGCAACACTGATAAGGGGGGGAGGGAGGCTGCAGTGTGAGAGATAATAGGGAAATTAATAACGCCCCAAGAAGGTGAAGTGTCTCCACTATTTTTGCAACTTGTTGCAGATTTCTGTCGTTTTGTGACACATGTATCGCTAATGTCATACTTCCAATTCTTGCGTTTTTAAATAGCATCTTTGTTACTTATAGGGCAGTGTCACGCTATTTTAGTTAAACTTCAAAACACTAAAAAGCGGTTTTGCATCAATGAAGACCAAAAAATGTTTCTGTAGTTTTGTTACCAATAACCATTGAGGTGCACTGAAGCCATTCTTCGTTGTTTGCGGATTGAAATGGATTGGAACTTGAAAAAAACTGGCCAGCTAGTCGCCAAAAAGTAAATACGAATAGCTATTTGTTCCATAAATACATTTCATATCTTCTCAGTGGGTTGTGAGGAATGTTGTATGTGTGAGCTAAAGTTCCAAGTGAGATTTGTACCCAGTTTTGACCTAAAAACAGCAAATTTAGCGTGACAGTGCCTCTTTAAACATGGTGGTCTTTATGGGAGATCATTTCAGGGAGTTTTCTTGTTATCACCAGCCCCAGCTGCACCGAAAAACTCAATGGGAACCCAAAAGATCGACACAACTGGATCATCAGTGAATTTAACTATTTGGCCCGCAGACCAGGACAACGGCCCCATCAGGTAAGACTTCTTAAGCAGCACTTAGTGAAGAAAACTAAAACCTCTCCAGAGTCATGGGCATGACTCCACAAGGGTAGGACGGCTTTTCCGAGCTCTCCGCATTTTCTTCTATTTCTAGCAATTTATTGCAAATGGTTTAAGCTTTTCTCCAGCTTGATTCATTTATGAGTATAAATACAAGGTCTAAAGCGCGAAGACACGAAATGACGAGTGAATCAGCCAACTCTTCACGTAAGCTGGATGACATTCTTGCCAAGATGGACGTCCTCATTACAGCGAAGAATGAGATGCTGAGCAAACTAAACAAGTTGGAGATGGCACAAAGTACAATCATCAAGGATGTAGAGGATTTGAAGAACAGTTTTAAAGAGACGGATATAGAAATTCAGGAGTGCAATTCTAGGTTGTCGCTGAAAGCAGACAGAACGGAGGTTGAGGTTTTGAGGGAGAAAATGGACGACCTAGAAAACCGCTCCAAAAGAAACAACGTGGTCATTTGGGGCGTTCTAGAGGGGAGCGAGAATGACTTCGCTTCGATGGAGGATTTTATTGAGGTTGAACTCTTGCAACGCCACATGAAGTTGGAGAAAAAAATCGAAGTGATACGGGCACACAGAAGCAGCTTTACACGGAATCCATCTGAGAATGAGACGCCAAAGCCAAGACCGATCCACGTGTACTTGTTGCGGTACACTGATAAAGCTAATCTTCTTAAAGTGGCGGCAAGTAAGTTAAAGGATAACAAATATAAAGAGTCTATGATCTTTATCTCAGATGATGTTTCGAAATCTGTACGCGATGATCGGTTAAAGCTGAGAAAAAACTATCTCCAAGAACTTAA
>NC_090893.1:9516246-9521246 GCF_036669925.1 Montipora capricornis | reverse complement strand
CGGTCAGTCGCTATAAAAAGACAGGCTAAAACGCCGTGAAAATGATTGCTCAGACAAGTAAAACGTTACTTTGACAATGCAACCACGCGATTCCATTTGGCTTCAAGATTTCGATTTCGCCTCAAGTTTATAAGGATCACAATGGAAATTTGATAATAACTTCAATTTCAACTTATTATTGGGTATGACGCGCCAAAACGGACAAAAACACCAACTTAATATATATAGTACTTCCTTAATATATGTAAGACTTCTCCTTTATATATATAATTAATTACTTCCTTAATATATATAAGACTTCTCGATATGTAAAACTTGTTTTCATATAGATACAACTAGATGTGGAAATATCCAACTCGTTCCCAAGTAAACACAGCATCTTGCAAATACATAAGACTTTCTTTGAACATTTATACAACTCGTAGCACACATACAAAACTCGCTTCAAATATTTGACTTCATTCACACTAATAAGACTTGTCTTAAATATGAAACTTGGAGCCACATTTTGACCAGCTCCGCGCGGAGCATACATACATATATAAAACTTCTTATCGATTAGATTGTTGATAACCGATCCTGGGATTGTACTTCGTGTAAGACCAGTTACAGATAGTGTCCGGGCCCCTGGAAAAATGGCGGAGGCGTTTAGAGGAACTATAGCCACCCACGTAGACGCTCTTGGAGATTCGTCACGCGTTCCTCGGGAGAAATGTATACTTGACAAACGAACTCTAAAGGACGTCTGCGAGGAGGCTAGAGGAACTAACGTTGATTGCTATCTTGAAGAGACGATTTTGCCTTTGCCCTCTCACCTTCAGAGATGGAAAGACAATCGGGTTCTTTAAATGCCTCGAAAAAGGAGCGAAGACATCGAAATCAAATATCCAAAGAGCATCGACGAAAACGAACTCCAGAAGTTCAAGGAAGGTAGAGACTGATCATGGCTCCAAACCAAAACACTCTGAAGAAATCAGAAGAACGAGTGAAACAATTCAAGGCAAAACTAACACGCGGAAACAGCAGGTGTTGTGTTAGGCCTGTTGTTACGTGCTGGAATAACCAAGACATGTCCGCGAACAAGACATAATTAAAAAGAACTCCCGAGTACGATATATGGCACGCAACAAAAGTGTGACAAAGAGCAGTTATCCCTTTAGAACTATTATTTAATTGGTTCTACACTGTTACAATTACTTAGGTTAAAGATTAAGTTAAGCAGTTCGTAAAGCTGGCTTACTGTCTTTCATGGCCTTTCAGGTATTGATCTTGATTATTAAAACTCGAACTCCAAGTTCCACTGACTAGAAACAACAATTCCTGACTTTCTTGATTCACTGGATTTTCTGTGCATACAAACTTTTACGGAAGACTTCATAATAAACACTGAACTCTTTATCTTCCCTTCCCTTCTTTGTTCTCTCCGGATATAGCAAGGTCAAAGGTTATATCTCCACCATAGTTATCGCAGTTGATTATAGCTTCATCACAGTTAGCAAACACGAGGGTAAGACCTCGGGATGGAGTTTTTTCTATTTGTTAAAAGCCTGATTTTATACTTTTACTCTAAGCACCTAGAATATTCTGTTGGTATTTATAGTGTGCGATGAAATGATATATGAAATGGATCATATATGAACTGCAGATATGAAATCAAGTGAAGCTATGATCCTCGCAGTTATGAACGCAATTTTTGCAATTGCGTAAAGAAGCTCTAACCAACTGAGCTATAAAGCCACTGACGCTGGATCATAGCTCCACTTGATTTCATATCTGCAGTTCATATATGATCCATTTCATATATCATTTCATCGGCGTTGATTAATTCCTCACGGAAACATTGGAACCCACAAATGACCAGCTCCCAACGTCAGTGGCTTCATAGCTCAGTTGGTTAGAGCGTCGCACCGGTATCGCGAGGTCGCGGGTTCAAATCCCGTTGAAGTCCTGAATTTTTCAGGCTTATTAGGCTTCTTTACGCAATTGCAACAATTGCGTTCATAACTGCGAGGATCATAGCTTCACTTGGTATTTATAGTGTATTACAAGGTGTACTATTTGTGGAATCTGCTAAGTTGCATCAAAGAAATTTCTGGAATATTACAGATGTAAGACAATTCTAGGAAAGTCTGGAATTACATGACAGATAAGCTAAAAGTAATTCTGATCCTCATAACACTGTCAATATTTTAAAATTCATTAATTCTTTCCAGACAGTGCTCCCTTCCGGCTCCGTGTTAAGAGCATAACGATCTGCTAAGAAAAAGAGAAAAAAGGCAAACAAAGTATTTTATAAAGTCAGCTATCTCATTGATACATGGCACCGGACGTAACAGGCGTTCAAAAACATAATGATCCCAGGCCCGGGTCAAACTTTTGAAAACAGAAAACCACTCTCTTCTACCACCGATAAACATATGAAAATTTGTCAATTTGTTAATTTATTACTATTAGCTTTATTTTTATCTGTACTATCTATTATGCCAGTTCACTTCTAGATATATATGTGTATATATATTTTTTCTTTCATCTAATTCCTGTGGTAGTGGCCATCTCGAAAGCATTTGCTACCATGATGGCCACTACGTACTTTTCCACTTTTTCTCACTCATGTATAATAAGTCTTTTTCCTTCTTTCTTTTAATTGTTATGGCCATTATGTATTTTCTGAAATAGTGCATAATAATAATAATAATAATAATAATAATAATAATAATAATAATAATAAATCGGTAGAGACTACAATTAAACTGGCGCAAAAGCGTGAGGCTATTAGGTGACATTGACATTACTGCTGAGAAATTCAACACCAAGAAACTAAAGATATTATTGTCAAGACTAACTGTTTTCTTGGAAGAAAACATATCACGCAGCAGTATAGAGATCTAAACGTAAGGTATCATAGAAGAAAAACCATTGCGAAATGAAATCAGGATGACCGAAAAGCAAGCGACAACGCATCCTTGACACTTAATTGAGATGTGCTTCTTTGTGTCTGATTTCTGTTGAATCGGGCTGGTTTCCCAGGGGCCCGGACACAATCTGTAAGTGGTCTTACACGAAGTACAACCCCAGTATAACTTAACAAATCGATTTAATTTTCATGCGTCTGTCCTTTTATTGATCATGAATTGCGTCATAACATTGTCAAAGTAGCTGTGGATCCACTGGGCGATAGCCGAGTGGATCCGCAGACTACTTTGACAATGTGTGTCTGTCCGCTTATTGACAATAAAAATTAGCCAATGAGCGCACGAGAATTTTTGCAGTCATTGTAAAAAAGGAGTTTTATATATGTATGTCTCGGCAGTTTTCATGTAAGCTAGCATGTTCTGGAAACTGACCCAAAATCATAATGCACATACAACAAAGTGTTCTTAGCTAGAAGGTTCCAGAATGTAGATTCATCACAATAACATAAGGAAACTGCAAGCAAATTTCAGAAATATGTAGACACGTAAATCAACAGCAGACACACCTGGCACCGGGACAGACGTCTCTACTGCTCAGTCACACGTAGCATAATTTTCTGACAGAACGAACCAATAGTTTTCACGTGACGTCATCAAATTAAGAGATAAGGAATCATCGATCCTTTTGAGATTTTCGTTTAGTTATCTTTTCACAAATTTTCAGTTTGATAGGGTTTTTGTCTTTTGATAAAGCCAGGTTGAATTTCTAAGCCTTTGCGCGACACAACATTAAAAGCTGTCGTCACGTAGGTTAATCAAAGGAGAACTGTGAAGAAGTCGTCGATACATTCCTTACAAAATGACAGTTCTTTTGCGATCAGTTGCTTTCTGGTGTTGTTAGGAGGCGGTTCTAATCTGCAGGTCGCAGGTCACAGGTTGCAGGTCATTGTTTCGCCAATACAGAAAGTATCCTAAACATTCTTAAAAGCTAACCTTAGGCCTAAAAACTTCTGTTTAGGCCTAATTAGGCCTAAGGGTAGCTGTTAACAATGTTTATGATACCTTCTGTAGTTTGGAAACAATGACCTGCAACCTGTGACCTGCGACCTGCAGATTAGACCCGCCGGTTGTTAGGTAATAATGACTGATTTCGTGTTTGATTTTTATCTAAAAAGAATGCGTTATCATTGACAGGATACACCAGGTCATTTTCAAATATCTGAAGGGTCTTCAACCATGTAAACAGCTACGAATACCTTAGTTTGCGATAAGTAAAAACAAGGAATGTTTCCAAATCTTTTCGACCTTTCACGAAATCTGAAAAGGATCATGAAACATGCTGTATTTAGTTGCATTTTATAGGTGCAAATTTTCGGAAAATATATGTTGGGAAGACGATTTGAGATCTAGAATTTTCGGAATATTTGTTGTAAAAATTCTTGCTTGCACTCCTGTCCTGACTGTCCTAGGATTTTCGAACATCTAAAAGATGGGTGTAATTGCCCATTTTTAACGGATTTTTACCCTAAACAGGTCACCCAGAGTTTTGATCCCTATAATTTTCGCATCACTAGACTTTCAGCTAGGAAATCCGAACGGATATGCCTATATCTACCGTTTAAATACTAAAATGCGTTTAACAATGTAATGTCTAAGTGGTTTTGAACAGTATATTCTCGTTGGGTGCCCCAGAAGAACAAGGTGAAAGTAATCACCAACCACTGTTTTCGGCTCCTTTAATCTTTTTACGAGGTTGTTAAAAGCGTTATCAAGTACCAGAGGATAGCCATTTAGCTAGGAAAGGGTGAATTCGAGTTTGATTCTTATCGTAAAGGAATGCTTCACTGTTCAACTTCAACAAGGTGATACCGAAAACATCTGGATATTTCTCAACTTTGTAACACAGCTAGGTTTTAACCCCGCCTTTTACATTTAAGCACTTTTAGCTTTTAAATGTGTTACAAGTATACCTTATAGGTATTGAATATAACCAATAGAATGATCAAATAATAATAAACTAAAAGAGTAGTAATTTGCTTTGGGTGAACACAGTTGTCACTGTCCACGGTAATCTCATGGCATGCTCCT
>NC_090893.1:9501246-9508746 GCF_036669925.1 Montipora capricornis | reverse complement strand
CGAAATCGTAAATAACTGTTGGGGACAAGGAAAACTGCTGGTCTTTCAGAATATTGAGGTGTGAACTATCGTTTTAGACTTCGTTGAAACGAAGACAGTCAGTGTCGAGGGCTCGTACACTGGTCGTTTTTTTTACCGTCTCCATAAGAAACGTGACAAATGAAGTTTGAGGTCCTTTGCAGGTACATGTATGTCTTCAATATTTCGCTCTTCGTCAGCTGAAGTTAGCCATCGTTTGCAAACATTTATATCTTACGAGTTTTTTTCTCGGTGTATTTAGGCCTTTGCCCTTCGATTAAGCAGGTCAGGTAAAAAAGGAATGATCCACTGAATCCAATGAATCCACTGATGTGGATATAAAATCACGCACTGAAGCCAAGAACTGTTGCTGTTTCGCGTGTGCGTCTTTTCATTGACTTGTTTTTTCTTGTCTGTCAGAGTTTTCATTGCTTTTATACATTCTCGTCTATTTCATCCGGATGATAAAATTCACTCTCACCATGCCATTCGGAACTGTATGGCTCCTCGAAGTAATGAAGTTTAGCCTTTCATTGCTTAAGTTTAATTTGTTAACAGAAAGTGTTTCAATTTATGTAAACAAAAAGACAAAAAGTCACATACGTAATTGTTACCGTCCCCATGGGCGGAAAATTCGGACAGCGACAAGAATCCTCATGGAAAAAAAAAACAACAAAATAAAGTATTTGCATAGTCACCGTATTCTAAGTGTCATGAATTGAGATAATGGTAGAACCTTAGTTTCTATCTTGTAAACGGACATGCTCTGTTTTTTCCAAGGGAATATCGCACTTTTTAGGCCCACTGATCAAAATAGCACATATGGGGGCTCGTTTTCCAGCTATGCTGTGGATGGTGGAAAGGGAACTGATTATAGGGTCTGTGCCCACACTGGAGACCCAGGAAATACCAACCCATGGTGGAGAGTGGACCTGGGACGAGTGGAGCATGTAGCTGAAGTGCATATACTCAATAGACGGTGTTGTGCTACTCAACTGGATGGAGCTGAGATAAGAGTGGGTCAGTGGTACACAGTTTTACTATCTGCACCATTTTACAATCAACGGCAATTCTTACTCTTCAAAAATAACTGTAAATGCACCCAGAATAAAGAAAAAGCAAACTTGTACAATCTGCCTCTATCCATACTACTTGTAAATAGTTTTCCTTTAAAGGGGCAGTGTCAAACTTCAAAACACTAAAGGATGGCCTTGCATCAATGAAAACCGATGAAGTGCACTGAAGCTACTTTTTGTTGTTTGCAGTCAAGGATGGAGATGGTAGAAATGGATTGAAACTTGAAAAAACTGGCCAGCTAGATACGAATAGCTCTTTGTGCCATAAATACATTTCATATCTTGTCAGTAGGTTGTCAGAAATGTGTACATGTGAGCTAAAGTACTAATTTAGATTTTCACCCATTTTTCACCTAAAAACAGCAAATATAGCTCGACAGTGCCCCTTTAATAATGTGGCTTCTGACACATGCATGAGCATTGCAGTAGTTTCCACCACTAAACCCTAAAAAAAGTCAGATGTAAGTGTAACTTACCATTTCAGAACAGGGAAAATCCACTTGGGAAAGCTTAAACCTCTACTGGTACAAAAGCCAAGGTTATATTATTTTCTGTAGCTATAGGTTCATGAACATATTTCCCACTTTTATACAATAATAATAATTATTAAAATGTTATTTTAACACTCTTTCAGTCATAACAACATGGTTATTACCCAATTTTTTTTTGAAACTACAGTACGGCTAAAAAGTAAGTTACCAGTCTCGTCTTGTTTCTCGCGAGCCGAGAGTCTCGTTTCTAGAGATGAGTGTATCATCTCTTGAGGTGAGAGTCTCGTCTCTAGAGTTGAGACTCTCGTGTACTGTAGTTTCACTTTTTCTTGATCATCAAAGAAGCTGTATTTTGACATTGTAGTTAGTGACTAGTGACTGTAGGAGAAGTGTCTAGGTGTTACGCTTCTTGATTATTTCTTAACTTTTTCATTACAAGGAGATTCAGCTGCTGATGGGGGAGCAACCAATCATCTTTGTGCTACTGTCACTCATATTCCAGTGAAACAAGAAAAATCTTTTTTCTGCAAACCTATAGTGTCTGGCAGATTTGTTTACATCCAAGTTGTTGGCCATCCTAAATATGTGATAATTTGTGAGGTTGAAGTTTATTCCACTTACACACACAGTAAGTTTTTTTAAGATTGTTCGACGATTTAAAGTGCATATGCATATGACAGATTTTTCTTTAGTAAGTCAATCAAAACGTCATAGATAAAAACAGCCCAATAGATTCTATACCTATTTTCATTCTACTGGTGGAGTACAAAACTGCACTAGTAAGGAGACTGGGGATTGTTTGTTTGCATTTATTGTGTTATTAAATTGCTTGATGGTTTTGGTGTTCTTATTAAGTGCATTTCAGTTGATTCTACAACTACGGAAATCAGTGTTGATGTATTGTTCAGTCAGAATGAGCTGAAGTGCAATCGTCAGGGTGAGTGTAGTCCTGAGATGGACTGTTTAGGATTACATTGACTGGCATTTCGGCATTACCTGATCAAAAGTCATCTTGGCTCTGAAGAGGAATCCCACTCAGGTTGTCGAAACCTCAGTCAATGTCATCCTAAACTGAGTACTTCTCAGGACTACACTCACCCTGACATTAATTATTGTAGTTCCCAGCTTAGTTATGATATGACTCCTGAGTTCAAACCACTTATGAATATCCAGTCTGTTGCAAATTCTACCTTGTTATTGTGCCTCAAGACTACATTGGCGTTGCACATGTGCAGATCAGCAGGCCTTCTGACAGAGTGCAGGAAAAAATTAAAATGTGGGGTATTTTGAAGGGAAATTGTGTATGTAAAAAAAGACGATTGTGCAGGTAATTGTGTGGGATTGCAAAGTTTTGTGACAAGCAAAATATTTGGTCCCTGGCTCCCTGTCGAAGAAATTATTGAGTTCTTCATACCATTTCTTTTACCAGACCAGTGTGAATTTCCTTTGATAATAGTTGATTTTCTCCAAATGCTTAAAACTTGGAAGATGGAAGTTTATATTACTTGATGAGTTTTTTGAGGAAAATGTGGAAATTGTCGATTGTTTCTCTAAGGTAAATAGCCTTAAAATAACCTTAAAGTGCTCTAGATATCTGGGTACTCAATAGAAATATTTGTAGCAATTAAAACTTTGTGTAAATCTTTCAGTTTTGTGAGGGATTTTGCTGAATTTTCCGACTTTTGCGTTATTGTGTGATCCTGCACCCGTGCACCGTCAGGCCTGGATCAGTGCTTTGCATTTTTCTATGTGTATGTGTATGTCTCAAACTGCAGTGAGATTATTAGTATAAGTACTCTCACTGCAGAAATGACTTGAGAAATTGATGAGCATAGTCATGGGCAACCTTTTGCTGGACACACATACTACACGCACTGCTGATCCGAGCCGAAAGCGGCTGAAGGATCATGAGCACCTGCCATTATCAGCGATGTTACTGACAGCAACACCTTGGAATCAGAAGCCTATGGATGACTATTGTCCCTGAGGACCCTAAAGCATCAATTTGACAGACAACAGACAAAAAAGATTCAGAAACCCGAGAAAAGTGCGATGGTTGCTGCACCACTGCTAGGTCAAAAAACTACAGCAGCCCCTAGTCCTTCAACCAGAAGAGGGAGGAGAAGAAAAAGATTCATTCCTAGAGTACAACTCAGTGAACAACATCTGTAAAATAAGACAAACTTGGAAAAGTCAAGGTGAGTCATTGTTACGAGTTTGAATGTTTTGAGGACAGGTAGCTTGCAAACTAAACTGAACCCAGGGTTGTCGGAACAACAACAAGAAGAAGATTTCGAGTTTCCTCGAAGTAAAACTCTAAACAGCACGTAACTTGATAAACTTACACTGCCTCCGCCAACTTGACACTTCTGTCACACTTGACTAAACACGGCTAACGTTAACTCTCTTCACTTATGAAAAACTGGTTAAAAAACATCGCTCAGACTCACTTGCTTATATACTTTCACAATGAAATTCTAGAACTTCCTCAAACAGTGAACAATCTAATTATAGAACCGATTTAGAAACGCTTACACACGAGCCTAAAAATAAACAAACTATGAACTCTCGGGAAGCTTCTAGAAAGTTAGTCATGCAATGCTGTTTTTCGTAACATAACCCCCTTTCAGAAGAAATTTCCTAAATTTATCCTAAACAAGAAAAATTGCTAAATAAGGGGCAGTTCAATGTCAATAAACTTATACCTCAGCACGACTCAAGTAATCTGCTCCAACGTTCTCTGAGCCCTTAATGACTTCAACTGTGAATGAATAACTTCGCAAAAACATAGCCCAAGGCATAAGACGTCCATTGGCGAACTTTGCACTGTTCATGTACTTTAAGGGTTCATGGTCCGTCTGAAGAACAAAAGAAACTCTGTACAAATAAAGGTGAAATCAATTGCTAGGCTTTCTTTCTCAATTGTGGAGTAGTTCCTTTCTGCACCTGTCAATTTCGTGCTTGCGTATTACTGCACTGATTCCACTATTGGAGGCATCCGTCCTTAAGAAATAGGTTTTAGCTGGATCGGGGTGTCCTAAAATAGGCTCACTTGTTAGGTAAGACTTGATTGTTTGGTAGGCTTTCTCTTGTGCTTCACCCCACTCAACTTTATTGCGTTGGCCTTTCTGTGTGAGATCAGATAGAGGCACTGCGATTGCTGCAAAGTTGGGAATGAAATCTCTGAAGTATCCTGCTAGACCCATAAATGGCCTTGGGTGATCTTTAATTTTCTCCATGTTATCCTGTTGAAGACCAATCATTCCTTGCTCCAGTCGATGGCCTAGGAAATCCACACTGTTTACTCCGAATAGGCACTTAGTAGGTCTAATAGTCAACCCCGCCCGTACAAGGTGCGAAAACCACTCTCTTAGGGCTCTAATTTGTTCTTTCCACCTACGGGTGTGAACCAATGTATCATCCCAGTAGAAATCCACATCAACTAGATCTTCTAGCAACTTCTTCATTGCAGGCTTCAGTGTTGCTGCCGAGTTGATCATTCCAAACGGCATGCTGTTTTCGGTATGTCCTCCTCTGGTATAGTAATCTGCCAATATCCCTTGCTAAGGTCGATTTTTGAGTAGAACTTGTCTCCGCTAAGCTTCTGAAGCAAATGTTCAGCAGTTGGCATAGGCTCGGGATCAAAATACAGTTAGTTTATTTAATTTCCAATAATCAACACACACGCGGTTCATGTTGTCCTTTTTCTTCACTACTACCACAGGTGACGCATACGGAGAACTGGGCTCTCTAATAACTCCCATTTTGATCATGTCGGCAATATCTCTTCTCAGTGATTCTCTGATGATGTAAGGTACTGGGTAAGGTCTTGATCTAACCGGCTCGTCTGAAATGAGTTTAATATGATGCTGAACGAGGTCTGTGGTGCTTCAGTAAACAAATTCGTGAACTGTTTAGCCAAATTCGTAAATTCATTCTGTTGCTCATCTGTTTTAACATCCTCATTCGATTCCTTGGCTACATATTCACCAAGCTCTAAAAAATCAACGTTTTCTCCCTCTGCTTCATTAGCTTTAGCTGCAAAGTCGACAGCATCGTCTATACACATAGCGCCTACTCAACCAGCTACTGCTTCTTCATCTGTAGTCTCCTCTCACTCAAAGTACTTTTTAAGAAGGTTAGTGTGGTAAACTTTCTCCTTACCTTTCACTTTGTAGTCATTGAGACCTACTACAGAACTAACTTCAAAGGGACCCTTCCACTGTATAAGTAGCTAGTTATGGTCGGTAGGTAGCAGTACAAGCACTTTCTCACCTGACTCGAACTTCCTAACTTTAGACTTGCGGTCGTAATAGTGCTTTCATTCCTGCTGGGCTTTCTCCAGTTCACTATGGTCGAGTTTAAGGGCGTCTTCTAACTTGTCTCGCAACTCGAAAACGTAAGTTGGTAACTGTTCTTTACCTCAGGCTCTTCAACTTCTTTCGTCCACAGCTGTTTGAGTATAGCCATTGGTCCTCTGACAGCTCGAACGGCGAAAAACCAGTGGACTCTTGGGGAACTGCACGGTAAGCGAAGAACAGCGGGTTTATATAACGATGCCAGTGTCTTGGCTGCTCACTACACAGTCTCTTCAGCATAGGCTTCATCGTTCCGTTGAACTTCTCCATCAAACCGTTACACGTCGGGTGATAGGGTGTTGTTGTAAGCTGTTTAATGTTTAGTAGTTGGGTGACTTTTCTCATGCAGTTAGAAACAAACTGCATACCCAGATACTCAGGGTTTCTTCGGGTACTCCTAGATGGCTAAGGATATCTACCAATGCCTCTGCTACAGTCTCTGTATCAATGTTCCTTAGTGGCACAGCCTTAGAGTAGCGAGTCGAAAAATCTATGAGTGTCAATATATATCTGTGTCCTTCTTCACTCGGGAGACTGAGAAGGACCAATAAGATCCATTGCTACCCTCTTAAATGGCTTGTCAGCAGCATCTTCTCTAACGGTACCTTAGGCACAGATCCCTTACTTACGGTCTTCTGACAAACGTCACAGGACTTGCAAAATTGGGTTACGTCACCTTGTATTCCAGGCCAATAAAATGCACTCTGGATCTTGTCTGTTGTGTTCTTGATGCCCATGTGACCGCCCATGATCGATCCGTGAGCTACTTCCATTATGGGGCGTCTCAACTTTTCAGGTACCATAACTTGTTTAAGCGGTTTACCACCATTCACGTAAGGATGCTTGTACAGGCGGCACAGTACTCAAGATTTTTCTTCAAATGAAATCTCTGCCTGACCCTTCACTAGCACAACGTCTCAATCCCAGTACTTACGCAGACTCTCATCTTCTCGCTGCATCTGCTTGAGCTTTCACGGGTACTAGGCACCATTAAGGTCGTTTGATCATCCTTTTTATTAGCTTGACTTCGGGTAGTTACTGCACAAGCCTCTTGCCAACTGGGGTCTGGATTCTGTGCGTCCCTTGAATCACTTACATTACCAATATTTAGGTCGTAGATAGGATCTGAAAGGCACTGCGCTTCTATATGGGGCACCTTCCTCGCTGTGTTGTTAATAAGCAACATGACGTTAAAGTCTCTGGTGAACTGATTCTCGCCGGCAAGGTCCTTCTTGACTACAACTCCACTGCAACCGGTATCTCTTAAAATGTCGACGGTCTTCTCTCCAACTCTGCCCTTTACAACAGGCATCTTACTTCTTACTCCAGTTAAGGGTTCAACACAGGCATTACTTAGCAACAGGACATTCTTGCCACAGGCTAACATAAGCTGATCATTTTGAATACACGACTTGACTTCCTCGGAGGTATCTGGTGACTTAACCAAACAGCCAGCACTAACTCGCCCATGTTGCACAGGGTTACCATCTTTACCTTTCTTCGCTTCATGACCTTGCTTGCCACATAGGAAACACTTCCTTTCTAGAGTTGGGCAGT
>NC_090893.1:9496246-9498746 GCF_036669925.1 Montipora capricornis | reverse complement strand
CAGAGAAAAATCAGCCCTTTAAGTTACATTGTACACATATGTGATAACATTTTTAGGTTCCATGAAAGTATCGGTGACTGCAGAGGAGGCATGCACTCATATAATTATTGAAGGATTTGTGTAATTACATGTACCACCTTATTGACTGCTCCTATTGTTAAGATTCTAACAGTGGCCCAAGTAATTGGAACTCTCGTCTCTGCCTTGCCTTGAGTACAATATGGGTAATTGCATTACTTCACTCTTCAGGTAAAGGGTACTATGATTGTGATAAGAGTCTGACATAACAGGCTAAGAAGGAATTGTTGTGGTTGATGATTAATATCACAACGGATGCAAACCCCATCGGTAGAGGAAAAGTTGATAATTATTGAATTCATGTACACTGTATGATGCCTCCAAAAATGGGTGGGGCAGTGTGTGACACACCTGACAGGACTACCCTATGGTTTTGGACTTTAACTGAACAAGAAAAGCAGATCAGTGAATTGGAGCTCTTAGCTTTTAAGTTCTCACTGCAGTCATTTTCCTGTGCAGTTAAAGGGAAATAATCCATGTTAAAATTCTATCAGATAGTACAACAGCAGTATGTTACGTGTACATTGGCTGAAGCGGAAAATACCCTAATACTCTTTGTTTGTCCACCCAAAATTTGCATAAGCATTTTTTCCTGTTTTTCTTGGGAACGACAATGGTCCCAAGAGAAAACAAAAACAATGCTTATTCAAAATTAAAATCTTGAGTGGAAAAACAGAGTATTATGGTATTTTCCACTTCGGCCAATTGTTGCTCTGGGGGGCACATGCTCCCCAGGCTGCAATGCCGCTGCAGCAGACATTTGGTCATGGTGCATTGAAAAAGTTATGTCTGGTTAAACAGCTGTACACCTTCCAGGTGTGGAGAATGCAGCTGCAGACAGGCAGACTTACTTACTTACCTATCCTCATCGGGCCCATGAGGACTCTTATGCAGACAGGCAGAGCAGAGACTTAATTGAGAGAACATAGTGGTCACGTGGCCCCATCATCTTTGATCACCTTGAATGTTTATTCGGGGCTCCAGAGCAAACACTAAGTTACGTTTGTCTCGTGGGAACCTGACCCCACGGCCAAATGCATTGATGCATTTACAATCATTTGGAGTTCATGAAAATTTTATTGTTTTCCACCTTTTGCTTTGATTTCCCGATGCCTGATGAAAATACAACAGTAGCAAGGAACACAATGTTGGTGTCCGCAGTTGTTACGACAACCAGTGGCTCAGCCAGTTCTCCTTCCTCAGAAACCAGATGTACTGATACTCCCCAATTCAACAAAGCTGCATCCCCTACGGAAGAAGTTGGTGCTGATAGCTTGTTACTTGTCTGGAAATCCTATGAGGCAAAGGGAATTTGTAGAAGAGCTTGTCACCTACTCATGCCATCCTGATGATCAGGAACACAAAAACAGTTCAAATTGTTTGAGCAAGGTCTTGCACACAGTGCCATAAATACAGCTAGGAGTGCTTTGTCCTTGTATGTTACCCTGGATGATGGAGTGAGTCTTGGAAAACATCCTCTTGTGTCTAGATTGCTGAAGAGAATGTTTCAAAAAGCAAGTCACTAACATCTAGATACACTAGTATAAATGTGTCAGTTATTTTGAGATACATAAAGTAACTGTCACCTGTAGACAAATTGACAGTCCCTTGGGACTTAATGTTAAAGTTAGTTACTCTGTCCTATTAATTGTTTTAGTTTCTGGTCAGAGATGGCAAGCAATTCACTTGTTAAACATTAATTTTATGGATGTGCACAATGACTGTTGTACTTTTCACATACCAGAGCACATAAAGCAAAGTAGGCAGGAAGCTCTATTCAGCCTGTTGAGCTCAAGTCTTACATTAACAGTGCTCTTTGTGTTGTTAATAATTTAAAGGAGTATTAATTTTAGATACAGTTGTAGGACCTCATGCCTGAGAGGCTCTGATGGTCAGTTGTTTATATTATAGCAAGAAAAAAAAAAGTAAGCAGAGACAAAAAAAGTAAGTAGAGACACTGTACAATGTAAGTAGATTGTCAAAATATATATTGTCGAAGGCAGGTGTGGACACATCAGAGTTTAAGCCACACAGTACAAGAGCTGCAGTACTTCAGCAGTTACTACTCTGCATCAGCTACTTTGGAACACATTTAGCAATGCTATCTCATGTAATCTCTCGGCACTCTATAACTTGGTAGAATTTCAATCAAACTTCTAGTTACAGGTAAGTCTCATTTAATGTTCTATTTACAGACTGATCTATTCATTCTGGTGCTCATCATTAAAATATGTCATTCAACTACATGTACCGTTTATGCAGTGAACGAAATGACTGCAACACGTACCTACTCACATATATGTACATGGGATAAGTCCAGATGTTTGTGTAAGGTGGATTTTAAATGATGGTTGTGTCAGTTGTCATTATATTCTAAAAAAATGATGGAAATGAGACTGGGTTACAACACTTGTTGTCTCAC
>NC_090893.1:9486246-9491246 GCF_036669925.1 Montipora capricornis | reverse complement strand
ACTAAAGCAAACCATCCAAGAAGGCTGTGACCACCAGTCAGTGTTACATTGACCACTCCTTGTTGTGCCCTATTTTAGCATTTGTGATGAACTGGTTGTGACTGATGGCTTAGTCTTTCGTGGAGAGTGGATGGTGATCCCTAAAAGCCTAAGATTAATTAAAAAGGAGATCCGCTGTGGCCATCGAGGCATCCTGTCTGCGGAGGGGATGAACAAAGAAGTAATAGAATGGATCCAAACCTGTGAGGCTTGCAGAGAATTTTAGTAGACCCCTTGCAAAGAGATACTTATGAGTCACAAATTTCTATACAGTCCATGGCAAAAGATTGCAGCAAATCTATTCACCTTCATAAACAAGGAGTATCTTGTGACTGTCTGTTGAAGATCCAACTTCTGGGAAAAAGACTGCCTGTACAACACCAAATCTTCAAATGCCATTAAGAAGCTGGAAGCCCACCTGCCTAGGTACGACATACCTAAGCAATTGGTTACTGACAACAAATTCAGAAAATTTACTGAAAGCTGGGACATAAAGCACACAACAACCTCTCCCCACCACAGCCAAGGCAATGGCAAGTGTGAAGTGGCTATGAAAGTTGCAAAGCGGATGCTTTGTAAAACAATCAAGGCAGGTGAAGATTAGTATTTGGCCATGCTAAACATCAGACATGTGCCCACACAAGGCGTAGACAGCAGCCCGGCACAAAGACTCTTGGGAAGAAGAACCAGAACCCTGCTTAGCCAACCCAGTTAACCCTCACGAGTCTGTGCACCTTCATTCGAACCAAGAGAGGTAAGCAAATACCTTAACCGCACTGCTCGCAACCTCCCAATTCTAAAGCCTGGTAATGCTGTCCGCATGAAACCATTTGCACTTGGTCAGAAGTCTTGGGACAAGGCCTAAGTTACCAAGAGGCTTGGCGAAAGATCCTTTGAAGTTCAATCAGCTGGCACAACTTTCAGACGCAACAGACAACACCTGGTCAAGACTACAAAGCCCACCCAGTACAAACAATCTGAGCGAGATAAGGCAGCACCAAATGTGATACGTAAACAGCAAACTCCCTTCAAGGGTGCAGCCAGTTCATGATCAAGTAACTTCTGTGAGCCGCCTGCTGGGAGAGAAATGTCCACCACACTCTCTGATGCAGACCCATTCCAGACGCATCATAAAAGCACCAGCAAAGCTTAAAGACTATGTCATGTCTTGAACTGTACTTTCTGGACATTTTCTTATTCTCTTCCTCTTCATGTTGGACTTGAATGTTGCTATGTTGCTGTTAATCATTTTGTTCCTCTATTAGTGTCATTTTGCCACTGTCGTCCTCTAGCCTATCATTTTTCTCCAGCAAAATGTGGTTGGCCGCATCCTCAATGACAGAAAAGATATGTGTGCAGCCTTAGGAACATGCAGATGCACATATAAAAGATGAGGAGACAACAAAAAGCCAACTGAAACTAGCACAGAAACAACTTTCACGCTTCCATCAGCAGGTTATCTCCACTCTTGTCACCTGTTTGACTCATACCTTTATTTACACAGGTAATAACACAAGTACAAATACAAGCTGTGGTGGGACCCTGTCTCTGAATACTGGGGAAACCAAGTCTTTTTACTGTTATCCTCCAATTGTTGGTCGTTATGTCTCTGTTGTGGTACCGGGAGTCAGAAAAATCCTTACAATTTGCGAGGTTGAAGTTTATTCCACGCGGCAAACTTCGAGTGGTGTGGGAGGTAATTGGATTAATATACTGTTAATTTTTTAATGTACCGTTCAATAAACGAGCAGGAGTGTTTTATCAAGTTTTAAACCCCAAGGCAAAGCCGAGTCAGGTTTAGACAGGATAAAACACGACATGCATGTTTATTGCTTCAAAAATATTTCCTGTGGAGTTCAATGTAAGAAGTGTTTCATTGCTCATAGCTTTTAAGAATAAGATTAAGACTTTGCTCTTGAAAGAGGCTTTTAATTAGGGTTTCATATGTATCACGATATTGTAATTTTAAGTAGAAGTGGTTTACAAATATCGTAAGCTCGGGAAATGAGCACTATATAAATTATTCATGAATATTATATTAAATTATGCAAAATGTGAGAGCAAAGTACTGTATTAAAATACAACGAAAGCAAGCCAGTCCTCATTACCATACTTAACTTACATTTGTGTAACTCTTTGATGCCTAAACCGGCCAGACTTAGTATTTTATTCTGTCTAACGCCCGACGATTTTACTGGTCAATGGGGAACCCCCGGGAGTCAATGGGTTAAAGAATTCTAATGAGGAGTCCTGAATGGATAATGCATGTGTCGCACTGAGCTGCAGGGACTACAAAGTCATGTGCCTCAGTTTATACAAATACAAGAAATGATGGAAAGATGTAATGTGCCCAGGCACATTACACGTTTTCATCATTTCATGTGTTGGTATAAACTGACATGCATGGCTTTGTAGAGCCCGCAGACCAGTGGGACACTCTCCACTGAGTAGCTCAATGGGTAGAGCATTCAACTGGTGTTACAGAGGTCGCACCTTTGATTCCTGCCAAGGTCTCTGCTTTTTCAGTTGTCCTTTTGCCCATGGAACAAGCAATTGTATTCTATCCTTCTCATGGGTGCATAACACCTTTCCATCTATTGAGGAGTCTTCAATTATTGGGTTTAAAGTTCATGCACATGACATTTTATTCGTGTTTTTATAGGTTGTTGGGTTCATAAACTATTAGTAACTTATTAAGTCCATACCAACAGACTTTCAAAATGTTTGTGGAGTGAACCATTTATATATTAAGAACTAATTCAGGAATAAGTTTTCATAAAACATGCAGTCATAATAGTGTTTCTGGTTAAAGTGGCAAGGAATTGATGGTGTTGGAAAAAGTATACTTGGCTTCAAATTGGGCTAATTTACTGGGAAAATCACTTGTTTTTTTTAGTGACACTTAATTTTAGTGCTTGAAAAGATGGATAATATTGTTTATTCAAAAGAGGTGTTTATGAACAAGGATTTGGACAGAAAATGGTTTTACGAGGGCTTGTTGGGGAGGTAGTGTTTTAAGATGTTAAATTTAGTAATGTATTGAAGTTACTCTAGGGAAACTGTAAATTTGTAAAGGCACCTAGCTGGCATCCATATTTTTTTTGTTGATTTAATTTCAGCCTGTAGAGCAAACCCAGTTGGAATCTCAAATAGTACAGTTATACATGATCAAAGATTTTCAGCTTCCTCATCTCTGGGCAGCAGTTTCCTCCCTTCCAAGGGGCGTTTGAATGGAGCCAGTGCCTGGATACCCAGCAGTACCAATAATAGCAATGACTACCTGGAGATTGATCTGGGATCTGTGTACTTTGTTTGTGCTGTGGCCACCCAGGGAAATCCCAGTGCAGATGAGTGGACAAAAACCTACAAGATAGAGACCTCCTTGGATAATGTCATTTGGCAGATGTATCGGGAAAATGATATAGTAAAGGTACTGATCACATCTTGTGATGTAGTGTGTGCATGTACACTGTACATTGTATTATTAGTACATAAGATATTCCAGGATTTAATTTTGATGTTGGAAAGCTACAAATGTACATCTCATTCACACACCTATTGTACATCATTACAGATTCATGGACAGCATCACAATGTAATGTTGTTGATAAGTGCTGTTATAATTTTATTGATGTTTTGACTCTGGTCTGTTCAGTTCCTGTAAAACAAAATATAATTCAACAAAACATATTTAAGTTAAGTGATTATTTAGACTAGTACATGTAACTAGGGAGTTAACAACTCTTAGACTAGCTGCTAGTGAGAGCCAGACTTGAACCTGAAATCACAAAATTGTAAGTCCAGTTCCCCAAGCATCATTATAGTACAATGCCTACACAACTTGCAGACATACTTATAAGCTCTCCTTTATCAGTCTGAACTACACTGAACATACACCTGCCTAGTTTATAGCAATGGGAAACAAATCAGCTGGTCCATACATGTAATCTTGAAAGTGTCAGTCATCATAGGGAAACACAAACAAACTAAAAGTGAAGCTAATGACCAGGGACATGGTTGCTTAAGGGTTTTATTAACTAAAGACTTAAAGTTAATTGGTATGGTTAGGAAGGATTTAATAGGCACTGTAAGTGGCAGTTAGAGAAGTTTTGTTAATGAGCTTTTGAGTGCAAATTAATTTTAAATCAAGGCTAACAATCTGGTTGTCCACACCTACATGTACCTGGCAAAGAAAGTGGAATTACACTGTGGGTCTCCAGAGTACCCTACATGGATGCACCTGGATGTAATCAACCTTTTTGTAAAATGCAGTATAATTTTATGCAGTATAGTTCAATTTTCTTTGCTCTGCGATAAGAAGACATCTTCACATGAAAATACTTACCACAAGCTGTTACTTGTACACCTTACATAGTGCTTGCTGTGAGGGAGTTGAAGGTTTTTTTGGAAAACACAAATATATTATTTAAATTCAAACAAAATATTTACGGTTTGTTGAAGGAATAGGGAATAGAGCGCCCTGCAAAATTTAAGGTCTCACATTTCTTACCTACCTTAGATATTTTCAGGGAACAGTGGCCGGAACTTCATTGTTAAAAGTGGTGTTTACAGTCCACCTGCTGTCAAATTCATTCGTTTCTACCCTGTGGCATTCAACAATAGAAAAGCACTAAGAGTGGAAGTTTACGGATCCATGCAAGGTACACATTTCAATTATATGCAAACAAGAAATAAAACCTTATAAGGAATGAATCTGTTCGAGAGGTGGTTTTAACAACCTCAAGGTTTTCGTGCTTTTTTTCATGGTTACCTAACTAACTAATAAGCTATTGATGTTTCAGTTAACGAACAAGATATCTCTATTGCGCACCCTATACCGTCTTACAATGCTGCTTCTCCACCAAAAATAATTGTAACATTTTACCTGGAGAAGTGTGAGAAATACCTTCTGCTCCAGTCGAAGGAAACTGGCTAACAAGAAAGCCATCACAAAATTGCTG
>NC_090893.1:9453746-9481246 GCF_036669925.1 Montipora capricornis | reverse complement strand
TAATCAATCTCGATTTACTGTGGTAAATGGCTGCAAGTCCTCTCCCGCATGTTTTTTTTGGCGTACCCCAAGGTTCCCTATTGGGGCCGCGGCTGTACATTATCATTGTTAATGACCTTTCTGATTGTCTGCATGGTATAGGAGATATTTAGATTTATGCTGATGACACTACCTTATTTTATATTGGTTGTAGTGTCGAAGAAGTCTTTTCTGCTCTCAACAAGATGGTAAATGATGTGCCACTGTGGAGCAATACAAATCAACTCACTATTCATCCAGTCAAAACTGAAGCTATGTTAATCAGAAACTCTCCGTTTGTTGGCCCTCTGCCTCCACTTTATTTTGGCTTTCACTTTATAAATTCAAATAGTTGAATCGTCAACTTTCCTGGGCTTAATTCTGGATAATAAACTTTCATGGTCTAATCATGTTTCTCATGTTAAAAATAATTTTCTGTGTAAGGTTGGTGCTATTAAAAGATGAAGAGCAGAGATACATTTTAAAACAATTATTCCGAGTGTTACATACGGCATCCTGGAATGGGGAAACAGCTCCACGACCCTACTTTCCCAGTTGGATACTGTCCATTCCTGAGCAGCAAGAATAAATATTATTATTTACAATCTCGATTAGTTCTTATTTGATTATGAATGTCTCTTGACTTCTAGCTGGTCTCCAATATCCTTTTTTTACAAGAAATATGCAAAGCTGATGCTAAAAGTTCTGATCAAGTTAATTGCAGCATCGTTGCTGCAAAGTACTCTAAAGTTATCTTAGGGATAAAGAGGTAATGTACCTGCCTATAATTTTTTTTTTTTGCAACTTCATTTTCAGGTTGCTTGTCCACAGTTGGGAATGAAAGAGATGTAAACCCACGCCGTTTTTCAGTTACAGCATCGTCAGAACTTAACGCCACTCACACACAAGCCTACAGTCGTTTGTATGGTATTACGTCATGGTGTAGCCTAGGTGTTTCTCCACCTGAATACTTACAGTTTGATTTCAGGAAAGTCATTACAATTAGTGGCATAGCAACTCAAGGAGATGATGTAGAGAACAAGTGGGTAACAAGTTATGGTATTGACTATGGATATGATGGACAGTCTTGGTTAAGTTACAATGGGGGACAGGTAAATATAGATAAAAGATTAAGTCTTGGCCTCTCCCATTTTTGGCATGATCATTGTAATTAATTGTATTTTTGTAAGTTAATTCAAATCAATTAAAAAATAATAAAATACAAAAAGAAAGATCATTCTAATATCTAAGACATCTGATTGATATTACAATTATTATTAATGTACTTAAGGAAATAAAATGTAAAAAAGGAAATCACAAGAAGCATCATATTGTCACTTGAATGTGTAGTGGGCAGAAGTGTGATATTTCTTTCAGTGTCCCGCTAATGCTCTGTGTGCAGTGGTTGGAGAGCATAGAAATGTGCAAGCTTCTCTTCCATTCTTTGTAGTATTTACCCATTCAACTGTCCACTTTCTGTTGTTTATCAGTTTGTGTATGCGTGGAGGCTGTCATGGCTGTCAGTTAAAGCACCTTGATATCTAGCATGCCCAATTTGAGCATCACAATGTAGTTGCTTTTCAAAATTCTTGCAATTTTTAAAATATTGATATTTTGCATGTGTTATGAGCGCTTTCCCATGGTCTAATTACCGATATGTGCCAATAATTATTGTTTGTTTCTTTGAGAGTGAAGAGACTTTGTTGTTGTTTGAAGTTGGCCGATGTCTGCTAATTCCCATATTTATTTGCAGCTGTAAATTAAAAGTATGGCAATTAGCATTAAAATGTTGATTGTTTAAAATAATGTTGGTGTGGCTGGTGGTATCATTCGCTATAGCTGGAGGCAAAACATGGAAACCATCGTTGACTTATTTTCCTTTAACATAAAGTCTTTCAGATAATCCTGCACTTAAAAATTGTATCTTTTCTTAAACTGCCCTTGGATTTCAAATCAATGTTAACTAAACACTAAGTGACCAAAGTTTTAAACCTTGATTTAAAAAAAGACACCTGTTTATGTCCTATTTAATGGTCCGCTATTACTAACTTTAAGATCTTGAGAGAGCTGGATCGCGGAGAAAGTGACGTCAAAGGTTGACTACAGTTGTAGTTAAAGAATGCAATGCATGTGTACACCACATAATTAATATGCAGCATTGGAGATTTGGGCTTTCAGACTTTTCAAGGCGTGTTTTGCATATATAACAAACTGCATTCACACGTTAAAATTTTAAGCTAGCGCGCCTTTGATGTCGCTTTTCCCTAGATCCAACCCTATAAGGTCCAATTGGTCAGTTTTGAACATGAGTTAATGGTGGACCATGAAATCCAAAACTTACACTCAAAGTAAACGGCCTTTGGATAAAAAATCAAAGCTCAACATCTTGCCAGTCAGGTGTTAAGGAAACACACTTTAAAAATCTGAAGGAAAAAAGGAAGTGATTTTTTTTTTTTTTTTTTGTAACAGGGGCACTTAAATGATTTTTTAAATTAATAATCCAACAAATGGTGCGTAGAAGTAGTAGTAAGTGCAATTTAGCTTGCTCAATGCTTGTGAAAATGGGTGCATGCAGTGGTTTGCTTTCCTTTCATTGAAAAAGTGGCACATGAGTTTTTCAGTGTCAATGACAAACTCCTAAAGGCAGACAGTCTTTCAAGTAAGAGAACTTTCATTTGCAAAAGACAAAGCAATACAGCAAATGCAGTCCATTATAGGATCGCACTTACATGTATCACTGCAGAAGTCTTACTATCTGTACAATGTACATGTAGTTGCATACCGAAGATTTGTGTCTGTAGGGGACATTCTACAGACAATTTATTGTTTCAGTAAAAAATAGTAATGGTGATGTGGGGCCACAAGGATAGCTTTTCAGATTTGTCCTACTTGGTTTTGTTTTGTTTTGCAGCATGTAACTGGAAACATTGACAAACGTTCAGTCATTGTTCGGTGGTTTTCTTCACCATTTGCAGCTCAGTTTGTTAGAATTCTTCCAAAGAGCTACCATAGTGGACTGTGTATGAGAGTGGACTTGTTTGGTTGTAAAGATTGTAAGTTTTCATTCTGTCATGTTCAAAGGAATAAGGTGTTATCAGACTTAGCACTGCTTTTGTTTCACTCATCAAGTCCATCTGTAAATGGGCTCATCAGTTGGTTGTCCAACGGTAATTCCAAGTCAGGCAGTTTGTCAGTCACCCATGCACTTACATACATGCAGTCAGTCAATGAGTCAATTGTTTTTTTAGACGTTTGGTCAATAGTATTTCAGTGAACTTGTGGTTGAAGGGGTAGTGTCATACAGACTGTAGATTGTTAGTAAAAAATTGGAAAACAAAGGAGACCTGTTTACCAATGGCAAATGAAAGTTAATGGCCAAATTTTCTTCAAAACGACTATTTTAGTTCACACAAACCATTCTTAAGTGTTTTTGGTTATGCGTAGCCAAGTTAAAATGAATGCCAACTTGAAAATGTCTAGCCCACATTTTCAAGTTTCCCCTTGCATCTTAGATGAACTCTGTAATAACTTAGTGTGGCCAGGCTCATTTTTCTTTTAAAATTTAATCGATTTCTATCACACTGCGGTGGTCCAGAACTGCAATTTACTGGTAAGAATGAAAAAGTTACTGAAAATTGATTTAATAAATTTTTTGGTTAAAATAAAAGGGATAATTTACGTAATAGTACTGCCTCATTAAGGGCGGTGCCTACTAATTAAAGATATTTGTGCCCCGGTGTGTGATTATGGAGGAACTGTAGATCTTAACAAGTGTTATTGAAAAAAAAGGGGTAACCACGCATTTTTCAAAGATAATTCATGAATATTTGTAAAGAGCTTTAATATACAAAGCAATGTATGGCGTTCTTTCTCAAATTGAAGCTTAATTATCTCTGAAAAATGCATGGTTACCCCCAATTTAACGTTTTGGTTACCAAGAGTACTTACTAAGATCTACTTTCTCCGGATAGTTTTAAACCGCGCAAAAATATCCCTATATTAGTAAGCATCACCGATAGGAAATCCGAGTGTCTCGAGATGCGCAGAACGTATGCGCAATAGCAATAGTAGGCACCGTCCTTAAATCAATATCTTTACAATTTCAACAAAGAAGTTACCTTCCTCTTTGTAGTTGTCGCAGAGTAGGATGACTGTGTTTGATCTGGTACTGGTCACATGTTTTGGAACCAACAGCTGGGCCTGTCATGTTTTTAGGTACAGGAAGCAAAACAACAACAACTATACTAACGCCACAAACGAATATTATTGTTCTTGTGTTTTTTTTCAGTTCAAGTTGCATTCCTTTTTGTTCATGTTGATGATGCCACTTTGTTAGCTGCACATAGCGCAACTGTCAAACTGACCTGTGTCGCCAAGTTTAGCAATCAACTTCCTCATACAACAATATATGAATGGAGAAAAGATGGAGTCAAGTTGAATAAGTCAAGTTCATCTCTCACCATAAAATACAGCAATGCAAGTGATATCAACAATAATTATCGTTGTGCAAGATTGAGCTCATCAAGACGTGAGGTTCAGTGCTATGCAATCTATCAGTGTTCTGCATCACTTGTAACGGGTGATGGTTCACCTTACATTCAAAGTCAGGGAAATGCCACTGTTACTGTCACTTTAAGTAAGTAAAATCGTTTTCTACCATGAAGGCTACCTAATAATGTTGTCACCCAAAGCAGGTGCTTCAACTCTTGCATATCTTTTGTTTTTGCATTTCCATGAAATAATTTTTTGGACCGTTTTTCTTCATGTGGTCCGTGGCGCATACTTGCTTAATATTTTTGGTTTTTTTCCCCTTCAGAAAAACATGTAACACATGTGCCCAATATTGCCCCTAGCAAATGTGGGAAAAAAATGTTCCAACATTTAGTTGGGACAATATTTGTTGCAAGCATGGAAGAAATTAATTTACCCACCCTTTTTAAACTATTGCTTTGTGGAATTACCATTGTGTTTATTCCTTGGATGTTTATTCATCTCTGTGCATTGGTTATAAAGAGTAAGAGTCCTTGGATCGAGCACATTTTAAGGTTAACAACTTGCAGAATGAATGTTATTTCTGTTACTGTATTCAGAGGTTCCAGGAAAGCCAGCCGTTGGTGTCACTGCAATAACAGCAAGCACAGCATTAGTAACATGGAGTTACACCCCAGGAGTAGATGAAACATCTGTCACTAGCTTTACTCTGCAGTTCCAAACACATGTTTTTGGAGGACTGCCAGGAGGTTCATCAAGTAAAGAGTTAACAAATCTCAAGCCTTACACATCCTACAGTGTTACAATCAAGGCTTCAAGTGTCTTGGGGGGTGGATTCTGGAGTGATGTAAAAAGCTTCACTACAGCAACAGCAAGTAAGTAACTGGTATGTAATTTACAGCCGCAGCTGAGCTTGGGTTCAGGTTGTACTCCTGACTAATTATTTTAACCATATTGTTGTACCTTTGATGACGTAAAAATTTAATGTTTTGTCATTTGCTAGTGCACATGCTTAGATGGGTCAATTTAGTGGGCCATATCTTACAACATGGGTCATTGTAGCTGTATGATCATAAATGCAGTGATCCTCCTTGATTGAATCGCCGAGCTCTCCTGCTCGATTTGCTTTCCATTTTCGTCAGTTACATATTTTGTTGTTCTCTTCAGTCCTTTGCAGTCTATGGCTTCGCTTAATATTTTTTCACAGGTTTGACAATTTATCATTTTCAAGTTTGCCCTTTCAGCACCATTTTTAACTTCCCTTTGGGTGCCTTAACTTAATTAGCGGTTGCCTGTGTTTGAAAAGTGTCCTGCCGTCAGTTTAGGGAAGTCTTGTAATCATTGATTATTCTGACCAATCTTGTTCAGTTAGAGTTTGCTTACTTGATATTCCTTGAAGTAAGAAAAAATAGGTGGATCTGAATCTGATTATACGTCTCAGTGCCTCAAAATCTGACTGGTGTGGTTATTTGTTCAGGTAAATTTTGAAAATCGATTCCTGTCCTCATTGTGAGCTTTGAAAGACGGAGTAACAAATTAAGCTACAAGAAGAGTAGCCTCCCACACAGTCATTCTTAGGGGAGTTTTATTTCACCTCCTCGGTGAACAGATTGGTGAACAGATCTAGTAAAGCTGCAATAGAACAAAAGTAGATCATATTGCTTGGAAGTCATTTCATCAATCATCAATCTTTATTTAAACACAAAATCTTATCATGATAAAAGTGGTCTTCCTAGGAGTCGTTTAAAAACATTAATATATATTGAATATTAAAAACATCATATTTCTTATATCTAATACTTAATTAACTATCTGTAAAACTTCCTAAGTGTCAAAAATAAAATGATTAAAATTTTAAAATGATAAAAAAATAATTTTTTCCATGGAGAAAGGTTTCGAAATCTCTGAGACTTGACACGTTTCTCATTTCTGAGGGAATCCTACTGTTCCATAAAACAGATCCTCTGTAGTGCAGCCTGCCATTCCCAAATTCACTTTTCGGTCTAGTCATAAAATTTGTTTCAGAGTTGTGAAGATTATATGAATGTACATTTGCTGTGCAAGTAACAATTTTCTTCAAGATTATTATGTAGTTTATACATATTAATGCCTAGCTGTCTGTGCCTTTTGTCTTTTAACCCTTCCCAGCCAAGCTCATCCAACAATACGCATGATCGTACCTCATAATTAAAAGAAGTAAGAATTCTAGCTGCCCTATTTTGCAGCTTTTGAATGTATCTGATAGTCCTTTACCAAGATTGCCCCATACTGTAATATAATAGTTGAAGTAAGGCACTACCAGTGTCTAGCTCGTTTAATCCAAAACTAAGAAGAACAAACCCTTGGATGTTTTGAACTTTGAGCACATTTAATGGTAATCACTAGAAAATTCCTCTCTTCCTCGGCGAATGAAAGTCATAATTCTTTACACTTTTTCCATTTCAGTTGTACTCAATTTTTTTTTTTTGGGGGGGGGGGGGGGGACCACTCTACCACAGGGTTAACTATTTGTTGCAAGTTTCTTTATTTACTTCTGAGGAGGCAGCGTGGTCGAGTGGTTAGGACAGTGGGTTTGCATGTGGTTGTCCCGGGTTCAATTCCCGTTCTAACCTCTGGTTTGGATTTGTTTCCGTTTGCTCCAGACTCAACTCTACCAAGCTTTAAAAATAGCCAACTGGTTGCCTCCTGCCAGCTGCATGGGGTTCTTAATCGTGTTTCTGTTAAGTTTGAATTGTTTCTTTGAAGGGAACTTCCACTTCAACCAAAAAATAACTTTAAATCACTGGAAATTTTTGTTACAGTCAAGTCAATCTAAAATATTTCAAAGAAAGCGTTTGAATCCAAAAGAAATAAGTTTTATAATCGCCAAGTTTTGTTTACAAATTTTGGGGGCGCCACCATCTTGAATACTTGTGTTACGGTTTCCCTATTGTTATTAGACAAAAGCTCTTTGTGTCAGAACAATAGGGCAACAGTACACGTCACAATTATTCAAGATGGTGGAGCCCGCGAAATTTGAAAGTGAAAATAAGCGATTTTAAAATTCACTTTTCCCGATATAAAAACTTTAAGAACAAATTTTGAACAAATTTGTTTGTAAACATAATTTCCTTCGGTTTAAACTTATTTTTTAGAAAGGGTGGAGGTTCCCTTTTAGATTATTAAAAGTGTGGTGCATGTAAACGTAGCTTGATAGCTAAGTGCATTTCCACTATGAACAAACAACAACAACAGCAACGACAACAGGACTATCTCTCACTTTATAAATTGTGTATCGTATCCTTCCACATTTATCCCACACACTCACTGGCAGTTTCTGCTTTTTGCATTGAACATAGATGAAGTTCATTCATAGCATGTTTGCAGTAAAGAAAATCGTGCTTTACTTCAAGATAATTCTTTCCTGCTGGCCTCATGGAACATGTTTTTCACTATACATTATATTTTGTTTGTTTGTTTGTTGGTTTTTAGCGCCAGAAATTACTCTTCAAGTTGTTAATACAAGAGGTGTCACCTCGCAAACAATTTCTGTGGAATGGAAGGTATCCCAGTAGTGGATAATATGAGTAATTATTTGTCAGAAAGTAATACCAGCAATCAGGACAAATCGAGGGTAAAATTATTTGGATCCAGTCATCAAAAAAGACTATTATCACAGTTAGCATTATAATGATAAGAATTATCGCTTTAAAAAAAGAAAAGTTTTTGATTTTGTGGAAGAAAGGCCTCCTTTCGTATCACGGCCACAGCCACATTCACATTACAGTAAAGGGCATATTGTAGTGTTTTCTTGCTTGGATAACAAAATAGACAGTTTGTGATGTGCTGCCAAGATCCCAAAATATTTCGTTCCTTAAGTTCGGAAATCCAGAATGCGAAGTGTATGATCGTTTAGGCTTACTGTATTAATTAAATTCATCACTCTTAAAATGATTTGCCCCTAGTTTTAACAAAGTAAGTATACTAAATATGTTGTGAGTGCATTCTTGGTGGTGAGCCTGCTGTTATTTTATTTTATTTTATTCTAAATCATGAATTCTTTATAGTTTAAAGAGGAGCCCTTTGCTCAAATTGAAGCCCTGGCTTAAGGTTTTTTTTAAGGGCCTATGGGTTTCCTTGTTCCCTTCTCGTGATCCATGATTATAAGTTAACTGCACGGTATAAAACAAAAGGGAACAAGTTATTTGTTCAAACAATGTTTTATTAGCTAGCGTATAAAAGAATGAAAATTTTAGTTCGCAAATTAGGTTGTGATGTCTTGTAAAGCAATTTGAGGAGGTGGTAAAAGAATAACAGCATCTTTTAAATGTTTATCAAACTTGATTGCTTCTTAATTTGCATTATCAGGCTTGGTCACTTTAGACTTCCTTCTTTGTAGATGAGTGATATATTATTTCACTGAAGCGTTATCAAAGGTGTTCTGTTTTTTCTCTAGAAACCAAGTTTTGACAAATTGAATGGGCCATTTGCTAGATACACCATTGGCTACAGAGAAAGTGGGAAAAGTCAATCAACAGTCAGTGTCCCTGGACCCGAAACATCCAATGTTACTTTGGGGAACTTGAAGAAGTGGACTGATTATATAATTAACATCAGGGTGGAGAACAGTGACCACCAGGGTCCATGGAGTCTTGATCACCAAGCTAAAACAAAACAAGACGGTTTGTAGCCCAATGCTATATTTTCAATTACACTGCAAGCAGATGCTGATCAGTTACTCAACCTCGGTATCTAAAAAGCTGAGAAGCAATTTAGACCTAAAATCTTTAGTCTTCAATGCTAACACATTTCAAGTGACAAGTGATCACAGAAATACAGCTACCCACTAACACTCCAATACAAAACCTTTAATCCTGGGCCGTTTATGTTCTCACCCCCACCTTCCCGAGTTCTCGGACCTAATTAGTGATAGCATGCAATAGCGCGTGTGCAGATGACAGCTCAGGAGCCGTACTGTTTTGACATACTGGCGAAGTTAATCATCAAGGTCTCTTTTTATGAGAACCCATTTCTATTGTTCCTCTTTAGCATGAACAAGCTGGTCATGAAATTGAATGCACACATTGTGAGGAAAACAAACATAACTTCTTTTTTTTCGTCTGTTGTTTTTGTTGTTGTTTTTTTTTGTTATTCTTGTTTTTGTGCCTCCCTGAATCGACGTTTTTCCTTTTTTTATACATAATTTTTCATTAGCTTTTTAGTTATTTTGTAGGGGACATTGTACCTTACTTAAGTTATTTCTTTCATGGTTCTCTGTTTACGTGCAGTGCAAGTAAACTATTTTTGTTGTTTGTTGTTTTGTTCTGTAGTTGATTACCATATTTTGATTGTTTGTTTGTTTGTTTGTGTACATTCACATAGCACCCAGTGCACCACGGAACCTTAGATTGAAAATAAACGAGCCTAGTGAAAATACCAGACCACGAATGACGGTGACTTGGGACAAACCTGTAGAGGCAAATGGTGTCATTACAAAATACACACTGGATTACAGCTTTGACCTTGGAGGCGGTCCCATCTCACATCAATACAGCACAAATAGTCGCACACTCAGTTACACTTTTGATGTTGTGGGTGGAATAGTGTACACTGTCGGAGTAGGAGCTGAGACTATTAAACCAGGACCAACAGTAACTAAAGTGCAGCTGGTGCCTGTGTACAGTAAGTGAATGTGATTTTGGTATCATTGCAAGCGTTTGGAGTTTTACATTTGTTTGAAACTCAACATATTTTGACTGCTGACTAGTAACTGGTACTGGTGTTTTGCCGATGTTTAGAGTAGCATCTTCAAAAAAGAGGTGCACTTATCATTAATATTAAAGTGAATATTCCCTTCCATGACATACTCACAACAACAACTATCCACAACCATGTCCATGTCCACACATGCTGGAACTCGCATTTGTAGGATGCTTTCCATTTGACAGAACTGACTGGCCAGACCGGGCATTTGAAAGGACTGACTCTACAACGCCTTCAAATTAACACACTTCGAGGGAGATATATGCTCCTCCAGAAGAATACGAGGGATTATCATGCAAGTGTTCTTTAAAATTGTTACATTTTTTTGCAAACTGACGGGTTTGGCCGGCCAGTTCTGACAAAGCGAAAGCACCCTTAGTCTAGCAAGAGAGTGTTTAATATGAAGTACATTTTAATTGAAAGTAAGTCAAGATTATGATCAAATAGCACAATCCAGGGGCTCCTCAATTGGCAGTAACCACACAAAAACTCAATAATGAGTTCAGAATTTTCAGAATTATGAAGCAAAGGATGTTACATTGAACAAGCTCAAAACTGGGGAAATTTAACAACAGTGCAGTTTTTCTAAATGTTACTGAATATTCCTGCGAGGCATCCAGACAATTGTAGTAGCTTTCCCTTGATATCATGTATGTCCAAAATCGTTACTCTTTCCCTTAAATATTATTTTTACAAACATCTTTGGCCTCGTGTATTGCCTCTTTTCTCGCATAAGAGGATCCAACACAAAAATTGTTTAAAATGGGAAATATATTGATCATATGAAAAGAACAAAAAAATAGGCAAATGTTGTTAATAAACCAAACTTTATCGGAGGTTTCAGCATTTTACTTTCGCCCTTGTCTGTGCGAAAAACATTCTTGTTCAAAGGGCCACATTCACCCAAAACACACAGCGATTTTAATATTACGCAAAATTACCCATGACTTCAGCGACCAGCCAGTCAGATGGCTCTTTTTGACAACAAAAACAAAGCCAAAATCAGACAAGAAATGATCTTTTTAAATTAAATCATTTTTTATTCTGGCTTTTGTTGCTCATTTTTATTCATGGATTGTCCTATTGATCTATAAACTGCTGATGACAACTGAAATGAAGAAAAGATCCTCACATTTTCATCAAAGAAGGGCGAATATAGAATTTGAAACCCTAGGCCTGACCAACAAAAAAAAACATCATGGTGTTGTACCAACGGAGCAATGAAATTGCATCTTCTGGGAGCTACTCAGAAGGCAAAACAAAATGTAGGTGAGAGTCAAGATCTTTTATTCAGCTCATTTCGTTTAACAGTCGCTGCTCTCCCTCATTGTAAAGTATGATGCCACTTTCCTGATGCAGTCTGTTACAGGTCATTTTCTTACACAAAACTGGTTTCTCTTTCAGAGCCAGGCTTTGCTCCCCAAAACATCACGTCGCGAAAAGTGAGCGAGACAACTTTTAACATCAGTTGGAAAGCTTTGCCAAGAGAAAGGAGTAATGGTGATTTAATAGCTTATGGAGTAAAGCATACCAGAAAGTTGAAAGGAGGGGTCACATGCACTCCGGTGTATCAAAACACAACAGAGACGTTTGTAACCCTACTCCATTTGACATCTTGTTCTCAGTACAGTGTTGATGTACGTGCATACACTTTAGCTGGTCCAGGACCATTTGGCACTCTTCCTTCTGAAATTGTAACCAATGGTAGGTACTACTGGTGTGTTGAAATTGTAAATAGTGGTAGGTACAATATATGCAAGATAGGGGGGCAGCAATTACCGGTTAACTCAGTGGCAAGGAGGTGACCATTACGTGGCAATCACCAAAGCTCTTCACCAGGCGCCTATTGAATGAATACTCAATTTGAATGTGGGAATGATTCTAATGGAAACAAGTTGAGGAAATCAAAGTGAACCAATATATCTCCCTAAACGTCCCACAATTTCTTGTTGAGCAGCTTCATTGGTTTGTTGTTTGAATGATTTTCAGATGCACTACGGCAGGGTTTTGCTTTTTCTTCACTATTTTTGTAGTAAGGTCTTGTCATAGGTTCAGTTTTTGAAACATTCCTGTTTCGTCAGTTTCCATGTTATGAGAATGAAGTGAACATTATTTTTATGCTCCTTGAATGCAGATTTGAAGGATTATTTTGTTTGAATGTGATTTCTTGAATTCTTCTATCTTTAATTTTTTTTAAATAGGAGGAGTCCTTAGAGGTTTAAGCTACAAGGGATTTTACATTTTTCTGACATTTTTTAGCAATCGATTTTGAGGGTGTCGGCGTTTTTCAATTTATTTTACGTGTTTTTATTTTATGCCATTTATTGTCTAAATTCTTGGTCCAAAACAAATTGATTGCTTAAAAGAATTTCAGAAAATTTTAAAATCCCTTGTAGGGAAAAACCACTAAAATAGGACGTCTGTTTTTGCATTGACAACGTAACAGAGAAAAAACAACGTTCAAACAAAAGAATACACTTTTTGATCTTCATTCTCATACATAAATACTGACGAAATAAGGACGTTTCAAAAAACGGGCACCTCTCACTTATGACGAGACCTTAACGTGTGGCAAAAATAACAGCTTAATGGCAAATGGGACCTTTCCGAGCTGCTGTTTGTCTCGGTTTCGAAGTGAGTCTAGGTGCTCGGCTATTAAAAGGGAATTGAAAGGGAAATGAGTTTGATTTGCATAAGAATACACAACTCATTTCAATTTGAATGGTTGTTCACCAGAACTTGCATTGAAACTGAGGCATGCAGCAACTCGGATATGGGCTATTAACTCGCACAAATATCAAATGAAATTACACAATCGCCAATTTATTATATGGGTCACTTATCCGTTTGCCACTCTCTTACATTTTGGTTGCTTCTGAGCTCGTTAGTTGTTTTCTAGGTGGCATCTTATCTATAAGTTGTTTATTTCTCTCTTCATAAAATTAGTTGGTGTATTTAAGTGAGGTCCAAATAAACAATATTTCTTCTTGTTGTTGTTCTTGTGCCTTTTTGGGTAATGGCTGCAGCTCTTGGTCCACCAAGTGACGTCAAGGCAGGTCCCGCGAATAAAAGAAGCATCACCTTGTTCTGGAAAAAGCCCAAGATGTATGGAGATGATGTACAATTGTACACGGTAATTGATTGATTGCTTTTTGATTGCGCAGTGATCGTATCTTTTGGAATTATCCGGACAGTTGGCATTTTTTTAGCTGGAAGCTAGCTTTTTTATTTCATGTAGCGATCGCAAATCAAGGCCGGCTTCAACAGCCAACTTCACTCGAGTTCCGACGCGTTGTGAGTTACGGGGATACACTTTACGGACAATCGCTTGAATTCACTTCATTGATTCACTGTAAGCTAGGAATCCATGATCATATCATAAACTGAAACAGCAATACTAAAAACTTGCTAAGGTCTGATAACCGGTATACTTACATTCCAATCATTCCACAGCAAAATGTGCGATAAAAGCGAAAACTAGCGTACGTGATTATTATGTAGTCAGATTATAAAGATTCTTATCGAGGAACAAACGGGATTTATTGTAAACTGAAGAAGCTCACTTGGTATAAAGAAATTCAAATGGCGTTAAAACTATGATACTTGTTCAAAGCTTAACAAATTGCGAGCTAAAAATTAGCGAAGGTATAAACCCTAAACTTAATCTAGTGTGTATTTGACGTCATTTTCTGTTCGACCAGCTCTCTCTCAAGATTTTATTAAAGTTAGTAATTGCGGACCATTAAATAGGAAATTCCAGTTAAATAAACAGTGTCTTGAAATCAAGGCTTAAAATTTCGGTCATTTTTGACATAGCTTTGAAATCCAAATTAAGAAACAGAAGTATAATGGCACTTTAAAGGAAAGGTAAGAAATGACTTTCACAACAGCCCCGCTTTGCCTCGGGAATTGTCCCAAATCTTCAGCGTCTCACAACTTACTCCACTGAAAATATCTGAATTTTCCGGTAACGGAACCAATCCAACTAAATGCGGTTCGGGCCAAAACTATAACGTACATCAAAATCACGTGATTGAAATAAGATAAGATCAAATCAACTACAAATTTAATATCTGGAAAGCAGGTGCACAAATACAAAACCACTACATTTCAGCTTGTGGTGTTTTAATTTAGTGGTATAAAAATAAATAAAAGTGACTTGAGTTAGCATATTTTAAAGTGCCCCTGTGACCAAAAAATCAATTCTTATTTTTCTTTGGATTTCAAAACTATGTCAACTAAACACTAAGCGACCAAAGTCTTAAGCCTTGATTTAAAAAAGACACCAGTTTATTTTAACTGGAATTTTCCTATTTAATGGTCCGCTGTTACTAACTTTAAGATGTTGTGAGAGCTGGATCGAAGACATGAGAAAATGACGTCAAAGGCTTACTAGTTTATGAATGCAATGCATGTGTACGCCACAGAATTAATATGCAGCACGGGAGTTTTGGTCTTTCAGACTTTTAAACTCGCGTTTTGCATTTATAGTAAGCTGCATTGACACGCTGAAATTTTAATCTAGTGAGCCTTTGACGTCACTTTTCCCTGGATCCAACCCTCTGAGGTCCAATCGGTCAGTTTTAGACGTGAGTAATGGCGGACCGTGAAATCCAAAACTTACATTCAAAGTAAACGGCCTTTGGATAAAAGTCAAAGATCGAAATTTTGCCAGTCAGGTGTTAAGCCAACACGCTTTAAAAATCGAAAGAAAAAAAGGAAGTGATTATTTTTTCATCATATGGGCACTTTAAGCAAAGAGAAAAGGAATAATTATTATTGTAATGGCATGTAGATTGTGACTGACTGTATGCACTCAAATTTGGGGACAACATCGAATCTAGGAAATTGAAATCATTTTAACACAAAGCGGAGTCATCAGCAGACAAATAGTAACAGATGAAATTGTGATCAAGTTAAAACATAAGGACATGAGTACATTTAGTTCTGTTGGCCTGTGTGTACGGATAAACGGATAAATATGTGCTTTGCATTCACTTTCAGGTTATCTGCGAGGGTACAAAGAGTTATGATCCTGAATTTAAGGACACTAGATCAGTAGAAATAAAGGCATTGAGCCAAGAATTTACTAATCTCTATCCAGGGACAAAGTACAACTTTGTTGTGTTTGCTACAAACAACTGTCGGAATGGAGATAACAGCTCCACCGTATCAAGTCATACCTTGATAGCTGGTATGTTTTTTAACCGTCTGTTAGTGTGCATTGCTTTTTGTTGTACTTAAAACAAGCCTCACAGGATTCCCCTTCATGTGGAGCTTTGCCTGTGTATTTCAGACACTACCCAGCTCTTATTTCATTGCTTCACTTATATACTGATGGCAGAGGTCATGCAGGTGTTTGTTCTTGGTTCAGTTTGGCATCATTGGGGTTCCAAAGTAATTGACATAATATCGAACACCAGATTAACTATGGTTTTCGGAGAAGATCGTTTTATTCCCAGTATAAACACCGACACTGGTCTTTCCTTGTTCTTGTTCAACAAATCTGTTAAAGGGATCCTCCACTAAAACAAGAAAGTAACTCAAGATTGTACGAGCTTTTTCCAATGGAAGCGTTTGTATCTAAAATAAATGAATTTCGAAAACGCTTGCTTTGATTTTCAAATGGCGGCCCATCTTCAATAATTGTGACGTGTCATGGTTTCACTATTGTTTCAAAACAAAAGCTCTTTGTGTGAAAACAATAAGGGCAACCGTAACACCTCACAATTATTCAAGACGGCGGCCCCGGGAAATGAGTGATTCTAAAGTTCACTATTTTTTATCCAAACACTTTTTTGGGGAAAATTATCGAGCAAATTTGATTGCAAACATTATTTTGTTAGGTTTTAAATTATTCATTAAGGCCAGGCCAAACGCTTGCAACATTGTTGCATGATGTTGCGACATGTGTTGAATGGGCTGGCCAAACGCACGTAACATATCGCAACAGGGTGACCAAACGTACTCAACATGTTGTGCCCAACAATGTTGCAAGATGTTGCATTGAAATTTTGCGAGCGTTTGGCCAGGCCTTAAGTCGGAGTTGAGGTTCCCCTTAAAAAAGTGCCTGTGATGCTTGAGACATGATATTTTCGGGAAATGTCTTGAACGAGTTTTGTTGTCACCCGTAGCTCCAGCTGCACCGAAAAACCCGTGTGGAGAACTGAAGATCGATACAACCGGGTCATCAGCGAATTTGACCATATGGCCCGCAAAGCAGGACAATGGCCCTATCAGGTATGAGGTTATGTTTTTAGTAGCACTCAAAACAAACCCGTGATTTAAAAAAGTGAAACCTCCACCAATGACATGGGGCTGTCTGACACTGAAAAACCTCTCTCCTTTAACTGAATACACTGTAACAACTGTACATAAAGTGGCCGGACAATGTATGAATTGTATGGACAATGGTACAATTACGTCTTCATGTCCATTTTATTGAATTGGCTACTAATACAGTAATTTCTTTTGTGAGACTTAGCTTTGCAAACACTTTCCTTTTTTTCTCTTTGGTCACATTTTGTGGTATTTTATTTAAATTTTCAAAACTCCGGCTGAAGACAAGTGAAGAAAGCGTTGATGTTTGCGTAACCACAAACCCATTCACAGAACTATTCTTGGTTTGCATCCATGTGATGAGACGGCCATGTTGGTGTACAAAACAATAGAAAATGGCCTCACAAGTTTTGCATAATAATAGAGTCAAATTCCCAAAAGACATTTTACTGCATTGTTCTGTACACCAACATGGCCGCCGTGACGTCAGATGAAAACGCTCTATTCTTGGCTTTCATCCACGTGATGAAACAGCCATGTTGGTTTACAAAGCAATAGAAAATGGACCCACAAGGTTTGCATAATAATAGAGTCAAATTCCCAAAAGACATTTTACTGCATTGTTCTGTACACCAACATGGCCGCCGTGACGTCAGACGAAAACGCTCTATTCTTGGTTTGCATCCACGTGATGAGACGGCCATGTTGGTAAACAAAACACTACAAATGGCCCCACGTGATTTGCATAATAATAAACCTTTTACTGCATTGTTCTGTACACCAACATGGCCGCCTTGACTTCAGATGCAAACCATCAATATGTCAACACCGGATCACCGGACTGTCCGTAATAAAGAGGTAAAGTTTATTACTTTGTTCTCTGGGGCCGAGATTTAGTGTCCGTTGGCCGTATTAGAGAGGGTCCGTATTATGGAGGGTTTTTATAGAAAATGTGAATTTTCTCGGGACACAGGAAACTGTCCGTAATAGAGACGTATGCGTATTAGAGAGGTGTCCGTAAGGAGATGCAGTGATGGATTTAGGGGGAGGGGGCACCTTCCTGAGATGACCTGAGGCTTTCTAATAGAACTGGTATTCTGCAAAAAAAAAAAAACCGTCACCAGTCAGCTACACCATTCCGTAGTGGTGCACCTCTTCCTAAAAAAATCCCGCATCCCTGAGAGGTTCGACTGTACTGCTTTGTATGAGTTTCCATGTTTCACACGATTCATTAGTGGAACCAAGATAAGCGAACTGTTACATAATACCCCTGTTAATAAAGAATGCAAAAAGAGAAAAAATGCCGGAAAGAAAGATAAGTCTGCATGCACCGGACTCGTGCTGAAGAGTCTTCAACCAAATTCAATTTGGCCAATCGTAATCTTTAGGCCCGGGCAAACAGTTTCAACATTTGCTTCAACATCTGTTCGATTTTGTCGAACGATGTTGACTGATGAGGTGGGCAAAACGGTTTTAACATAACATTCAACATTTGATTCAACATCATTCCCAGGCTGCAGCCGTGGTTGTTACTATGGATACGGATATGGATACGTCATTGAGAGACCGATTAGTGCGCACGCGCATACTCAACGTTGAAAGAAGAGGACAAACAGCTTCAACTTCATTCAACATTCGCGATAACAAAACAAATGTTGAATGGTTGTTGAAGCAAAGATTAAACTCTTTTAAACTCATTTAACATCGATTCAACTTCGCTCTTCAACAAAATCGAAGGGATTTTGAAGCAAGCCATTTGCCGTCCGGGCGTTCATGCTATCAACTGAAGTAAATTAATGACAACGCAAAAGTGTTGGAAGACACAAGGTCGCTTTTCAGAGTTGAAGTTGGCTTTAATTCTGATCGTCCAAGAGAATGGTGCAAGCTTTCATTGCCCATTCCTTGTCCGACTGAGTACATCAATATTATTGTTGTCAGTAAAGTCAGCAAAGTTATTTATTCATTTGTTTCGATTTATGCTTTCAGCCATTATCAAGTTTTGGTGCATCGAGTCAAGGATTGGACTGATACAATCTCTGACTGGAGTAATCTTGGGCCTGATTTCTATATTTCTGCTCAAATACCTGCAAGCGCTGTTAATCCCTCGATGACATTTGTTCTTGGTGACGGAAAAGACATAGGTGGTTTTACTAATAAGAAGTTGTCACGCGGCCAGAAGTACAAGATATATTCCAGGGCAATAACTGATAAGTCAAAGGTATACAAGCACAGATTCAATTTCCAACGGGAGAGGTGGGTCTGCCAACAGGCTGCCGTTATTTGGTGAAGTGGCCCTTCAGTCTTGCTTTTGTCTTCTCTTTGTTTGTTGCAACGTTGGGTCCGGAAGGAGGAGGTCTCCACAACAAATCAATAAAAAGTGCTCACTCATCTCGTGACGTCACAGGCACCCAAGCTCACAACGCGATTTTGCAGTGCATAACTATTATGTAGTAAGAGAGTTTAATGGTGAAAAGAGTTAAAAATTAAGTTAAGTTGAAAAACTGAACGTCTTTCTCTCGCAATTAACTTTCCATACCTCGAATATGTTGCTCACTTTTGTTTTGTGTCGATTCATTAGCCATTGCTAAGAGTGTATAAACGAGTACTGATTTCACTATATCAGCAGTGGCTAATGAATCAACACAAAACAAAAGTGAACAACATATTTGAGGTAGGGAAAGTTTATAGTTATGCATTGCAAAATCGCGTTGTGAGCTTGGGGCGCCTGTGGTGACGCCATTCACAAAACTTCATGCATGAAATGTTGTAGGCAATGTTCGAAAATGTGGATTTCGGTTTGATTTTCAATTTTATTTTTCGTAGGCACATCTTGGAGAGCAAGACTTGATCGGCGAGGCAACAATTATCGCAAATATTGCTGTGAAAAAAGGTTTGAGCTTTTAACCTCTTGTTTTGACTGAAACATGAAAAATAAGAAAAATTCACACTTTCAGAATTCACAATTATTTAGTTTTATTTTACACTTTTCATCTCTTTCAGTCGCTAATCTAAACTCAATTGTACTGAATAGCCATTTCAAACAGGTTTGCTTACTTTCGCCATGGCACCAATTTTTTAATTGGGTGTGAAAAGGAAAAAATTGTTTGTGGTTGCAGTGATTTTGGTTTGCATTTGTCTGCTTCATGATTGGCATGGATTGGAAAAAATCAAGTTCCGTTGTAACTTGCCTGCATTCTCTTTATCGTTCTTAGTGCTTCCTGCAATTGACTGACTAAATTTTTTCTGGATATTTGTTTTCAATTTTCTGTTACATCATCATAGTTAATTTTGCAGGTTGCACTTAGTTGTTATTTAGTCCTAACGGTTTTCAAACACTTTGTAACTGACGATGATATTCGTTGCATCCAGAAATGTCGTCATCTTTTTAAAAATCACAATATACTTTCTTCCCTCTCGACCATATTTAAGACTCTTTTGAGTGATCTACTCTTTTTGTATCCAGTTTGTATCTGTGGACAGGAAAAGACTCAAAACTCGTCGAGCTCAGGTATCTAGTGAAATTCGGAGATAATCTTTGGAAATAGAACGGCCACATAAGCGATGGTTTGATTTGCTTTCCTTTCTTGTTTGTTTGTTTTTTTACCTGCTGTAAAACGGATGATTTGTAGTCTGCCCAATTAGGTGAGCACTTATCATCACCATTGTTAATAATTATTATTTACACAGTGTGAGCGTTAAAAAAGGACGACGGATCTACGGTCATTTTCATGTTCAAATGCAGCGATTGCAAATTGCGCATTTGTTCAATTCTGCGTAATCTGTGTGATGTAAGTTTTTTCGGCTTACAAGTCAACACTTAGATCAACGTGCGAAGGACCACAAACGATTGGGAAATGAAAGAAGAACCGGCAAAGAATTTTAAGTTCTTGAGAAAGTGCTCAAACAGGTTTAACTGCTGGATTTTTGAAACCCTTTAATTCGAGACCTCAAGCCAAAACTGAACTAAGTTGAACATGGTGATTCCATCTGTCTTAAGCAGTTTACTTAATGCCTTAACATAGTTTTCATCTTACATCTAATTTACTCTTTTTATATTCTGTCAATGTTTTACTGCCACGTTTGCATGCAAATATTATTTAGCTTTTTGCTTTTACTTTTGGAAATTTCAAGTTATATTTGCGAAATGTTTATATTATCAACTTGAACATGAAAATGACCGTAGAACAATCGAAACGTCGTTCTATTTTATCGCTCATTTTCATCATTATTTTATTAACTTATTCATCATGACGATCGCAACGACGACGACGACGCCTCCAGCGTAGAATAATGCAGAATCGAACATCACAAGTTCTTTAAGCTGTAAGGTTCTGGACAAACAACATCAAACATTGTTTGTTGACCAAACATGCTGATGTTGAAGTGAGTGGCCAAACGGTTAAAACATTTTGATGTAATCCCGATCAAACTCCACAAGCAAGGAACGATGGGTCACAAATACGTAAAAAAAACACGTGGATACAAGCAGCTGAGCAAGCTTGGTACGCATGCACGTGCCAAACATGTTTGATACGGCTGGCCAAACGAACAAAACTTCACCCATCAAACGCGAGAACAAAAGAAATCTTTTACGTTGTTTGATCGAATGTTTGATGGTCTTCAAACTTTATCAAACACGACCAAACTAGATCAAACAGCACCAAACAAGGTGGCCAAACGGTAAAATGGTTGGTCACCAAAACAAGGTTTGATGTTGTTTAAACGCCAAAAACTTCCCGTTTGGCTAGGCCCTAATAAAGAATTTAATGTTGTTGTTTCGGATGATTTTCTTTCCTTAAAAGTTCAGGGTCCCCGGGCATCTGAATCTTGCCTTTCTTTTATTGTTCCTAGAAACAACGTCGGTAATCTCATTAGTTTCCAATACCGCGTTAGGACTCTTGCTTGGTCTGTCCGTTGTTTGCAATGTCTATCAGTTGTGGCGTTCAAAGCGAGTTTCAAAAGCTGCTGAGAAGTATTCTTCTAGGGAGAAAAACGTTCAGGATTCTGAAGATTATGATTTACCAGGTTTGTAATTGCGAACGCGTTGTCATAAGACACATTAGCTGGAGCAGAGGAGAACAAAGCAGAGAAGAGAAACTAGAGCAGAGTAGCATTAGGGAGTGGGAAGCTGACGAATACATTGCACAATAGACCACTTTCATAAATGGCGACGACATTTACATTCTTTTGTGTTAATTAACAATTAGACCCTTCGCCCGCAAGAGCTACGGGTCAATAGCCCATGAGGCGAAGCCGAATGGGCTATTCACCCGTAGCCCTTGAGGGCGAAGGGTCTAATTGTTTTAGTATCACCCAACTAGTCGGACAGAAAAGGCAATAATAAAGTTAGCAAATGCAAGTTGAAGGAATATTTATTTGGGAATAAAACGAAAGAAAGCGTCACGCTTTTCGCTACTCGAGGACTATTAATAATAGTCCTTTAGTAGCGTAGCCAATCAAAATGCAGGATTTGCATTAGTCCACTAGTTGGGTGATACTAATGTTAATTAGACCTACTGCACTCATTTTGAAACAAAAGTTCTTTTGAAATTTGCTCGTCATAGCGAGGCTAAAAAGGCTTATTAGCATAGAAACAAGAATATTTTATATGGCCGCCATTATGAAACAGGTCTATTCTTGGGTTTTACTCACGTGATCAACAGCGATGTTTTTCAACGAAAGCAAAGGAAAAAGTTTGCATAACAATAGAGTTCAATTCACGGAGGATTGGATCGGGACTCCAACAAGGCCGCCGTCTCATTGTTTGGGGACTCCAACATGGCGGTCGTGACGTCATGTGAAACCAAGTATACTTTTTGAAAAACAAGACGAGACGTAAGTGGTCGAAACCTTTGTTGAAGCAGGGAGTTGCAGTGCAAATATAGTGAAGTTCATTTTGTGGGACAGATAAATGAGACACTTTGTTTAATAGTGTATCCTTCATGCTATTCTTTCATGTTCTTTATGTTGTATGCGTTATTCTTGTTAAAGCTTCATCTTTTTCTTCTACTCTAGTGAATACGGGTGGTAACCCTTCTAGGGAGCCATCCATTTACATGGAACTTCAGCCAGTTGCAATACTCACAAACAGAGAACAAGTTTCAACTAATTTACCAAATGAAAACACTGTTTCAAGTCAACAAACTCATCAGGCTTTAATAGAATACGAAAATGCTGGCTTTCAAACATGCCCAGAAAGAAAAGAAGACGCCGGGGAAGATGTTTACGAGGAACTGGTAGCTTAGTTTCAGCTTTTAGGGATATACCTCATACTAGTTTTACATAGCGTGTCTAATTTTTTTTAGTAAGCGCATTTTTCTATGTGAGTGTATTCAAACGCGCCTTGCAACACTATACAGTGAGGCTTAAGCCTAACACCAGGACTCTTTGCCTTACTTACCCAATGTAAATAGTGTGCGTGTGTTGAGTTGATTAACGTCTCGAAAAATTTATTAGGAAGTATTTTGATACGGGCCTATGGTACCTCGTTGTTGTATAAAATAATAGTCTAACTAATCGCAGATGGCAACATCATTAAAAAGGTACCCCTTTCTTCTCAGTTATAAAACGACCTGAAATGTCTATCTGACTTTCAGCCTAAATGCCTGAGTTACAAGAATTGGCCAGAATCACAGTATCAATAGACATTAACTAGTAATAATAATTTGGATTGTATACTGTAAATTACATTAAGAGTAAGGCCATTAATTGGTCCTAGTACTATGATTGTGACAAAAATGTCAAAGCCAGCAGTTTTAGGAATGAATAATGGGAAGGTAATGCTGATATCATAACTCAAATTTTTTTCACATGGCCTGCGTTACGAGTGGAAGGAGGTAACCAAGTATTGGTGAAGAGGAGCATCTCTTCTCAGTGAAGATAACACACGCATCCTCTTTACCCACTGAAAGAGCCGGGAACGAGACCAAGTTACTATGACATGACCTGCGTTACGAGTGGAATGAGGTAACCAATTGTTGGTGAAGAGGAGCATCTCTTCTTAGTAGAAGTGACACATGCACCTCAATCCCAATTGAAACCCGGTGCTACAGTAGGTGCTATGCTACAGTAGATGCATTAGCTCAGTGCATAGCAAACAATCCGTACTTTTTGAGCGCAAGGAGGGCGACCTAACTATAATGAGATCAAGCTTAAATAATGATAACAAATAACGACACGAGTAATAGATGGTGGCAACGGGCTTCTACGGCACGGCCGAACACCTGCACCCCGGCCCTGCCTATTATCGTTTATTCGCCACACCTTTTGCTCTTGCTAATAAAGCAAAATTATTAGACAAACCCAGCAACAGGGGAGATGCGCATTCCTCGTCCCAAACGGGAGGCTCCAGCACCTTCTTCTCCTGTTATTAAGAACGGTACCTACTATTATCATTGCGCCTAAGTTTGAAAACCTCGAGATACTCGGGTTTCGTATGGGTGGTGCTCACTGATACAAGAATATTTTTGCGCGGTTTAAAGCTATGCGGAGAAAGCAGAAGTTCAGTTTGCAAAAGAACGCCATACATAGCTTTGTATTTCAAATTAAAGCTTTAAAAAATGCGGGGTTGCCCCAGTTTTCTTTTTGCATCTCAGTAACACTCGTTAAGATCTGCTGTTTCCGCCAATCTATAAACCGCTCAAAAGTACCTTTGAATTAGTGGGCCCAATACACGCAAACGCAGGCGCGCAAGGACACCAGGGAAAGAGGCTGTTCATGCTTGATCAACTTTGTTTATTTGAGTGCTTTCTTCACCTTTGTTATTCACAGAGTTGGGAAATTTGTGAAGAAATACATCTTGTAGTCTCACGATTTTCAGTCTAGAATGACCGGCCCTCCACTTGGGCTAAGCCCAGCACACCAAACGCTGGGTTCGTTGTATGATGAAGCCATTCGTGCCACAATATTCGAGGCCAAAAGATAACGTACAAATAGAGGAAAAACACCTTTGATTGTATATATCAGAATATTTTATTGCATCCGGCCATGGCTCGCAAAACATCAAACATATCTAAGAATTTTTCAACATTTGGCAGGGTAAATAGTACGACAATTCTCCAGTATCTTCAATTTTCCGACGGGAAACGTAAAAATAATCGGCAGTGTTTGCTCTTTTCGGTTTTATATCCTGTACCAGGATTGAGTGCTTCGGTTTTGGTACGTTCGTCCGTGCTTACACTGACACATCATGTTTGACGAACGCACCAGGATCCAGTGCTTCTGTTTTAGTACGTTCGTCCGTGCTTAATGTCTGTCGAACTCCACTGATAAGATAAGCACAAGGTTGTTATGTTTCCTATAGATGAGTATCATTTGCTATACAGGTACCACTATCACAACTGCCATCCCATACACTGATTTATTTCTAAAACTTGCAGCTGCGAAAGTGTCTTCCTCTGGACACCATAGAGCTTGTGTAGACATGTGGATTCCATCGTCCCTTACAGCACCAATGTATACCAAACAAGCGATCTTGCGTTGGCTATCGGTGGTATTTTTTGCTCCAGCCAATAGTCGAGTTATAATCTCGCTTATGCTTCTGCCAACGCGATCACAGTTTGGGGAAGAGGAATTGTCCATTCTCAAGATATGAGATTTCAGGACTTGCTCAAGTATTTCCTTTAAATTGACGTCGGCTTCTTTAAAGACCTCTTTTAAGCTCCTCTCATCTTCAGTGTTAATCTCTACAGAAGGATTGCAACTCAGAGCGCGTGTTATATCGGCTACAAACACAAGCCATGTTATAAAGAAAAATAACGAGATACAACGTTCTAAAGCCTCCTTATATAACTTGTAATAGAAGGAAATAAACTGCGCTTAAAGCGATCTGTGTTACACTTAAAGGCAGAAAGCTTGTTATTGTCGAGCAAAAGCCGGTCATGCCCGCGAGCTCTGTTTTAGGGAATGAGGGAGGCCAGCTTACTGTCCCCACTTTGAATCGTTTTAAAATTAATACTTTGCTGCATAGTTGTTGCCGATTATCTTCTAGACGGGGACAATTAGTTTCTTTCAGAACTTCTCTATAGCTAAGATGAGGATAGATGATTCTTAGAGCCCTCTTTTGTATCCGCTCAAGCTTGTCGCTCAGGTTACTCCAGGATTGAGCGAATCAAAGTTACATGAATAGACACCAATTCATCTGATGAGAGACCACTCCGCCGTAAGACACGCAGTATGTTAAGTCTTTTTGCTGCTTTTTTCGTGATTTCCTCTACGTGATCTGACCATTTTAACTTGCTGTTTATATTCTCTATAGCTAAGATGAGGATAGATGATACTTAGAGCCCTCTTTTGTATTCGCTCAATCTTGTCGCTCAGATAGCTGGGGAAACTTGTGTGCCAGAGGAAGCAACAATACTCCAGGATTGAGCTGATCAAAAGTTCCATAAATAGACATCAACTCATCTGATGAGAGATCACTCCGCCGTAAGACACGCAGTATGTTAAGTCTTTTTGCTGCTTTTTTCGTGATTTCCTCCACGTGATCTGACCATTTTAACTTGCTGTTTATATGGACCCCCAGAACATTGTGACTGTTGACGACTTCTAAGGGAGTGCCACCAATGGTCAGCGGGGATAAAATGGGTGGTTCACGAAAATAACGCACTCTTAACTCCTTACATTTTCTGGGATTCAAACGCATGTAGTTGGCATCCGAACACGAGGCGATGTAGTCGAGGTCAGACTGTATTGAGGAATCATTGCACTTAGAATGATCTCAGAGATGGCCGGTGACATCGTCTACGTACTCCCAATGGTTGCACGTAGGCGGAATAAGATCATTGACCATAACAGGAAGAGTATAGGTCCTAGATGTCCCTTGAGGAACTACAGCATTGACATTAGCCCACTGAGAGACAGCTTCTTTTAGTTTCACTCGTTGTTTACGGTCAGACAAGAAACTAGAAATCCATGGAATGATAGATCGACGGACGCCCAAGTCAATCAGCTTCATGAGTAGAGTATTGAGGTTGATATATATGATTAAAAGCCCTACTAAAGTCTAGGAAACAGATGGGTAGGTGGTAGCCAGGGGTGTCAAGTTTCCAACATATCCAGGAGGCAATTATTTGTTGATGTGCCCTTCAGACAGTACAGCCAAAATGGTTAGGGTCGATTTTAGACTTTTACAGAGATGATACCTTATTACAGACTCGTGCAAAAATATTGCATCACCACGCTGTCTGCTCACTGGGCATCGTTGTGGAATCTTAAGTTGAGAAACTGAAACTCACAGAGGACTTGTTCAAGAACCAGAGTCGCACTCGGCTATCGCCTTGTGCTACTCTTACGCTTCTTTCGGGCTTAGCAACCTCCAGCGTGCATCCATAACTCGATAGACGCAACCTTCCCGCCAACCATGAACCAATTAAGTGACGTTTTAAAATTGCAAGAAAGGCGTAGCTGATTCGCAAGAGTACTAAGACGATCCACTACCGAAGAACACTCGCTCGAACTCGCAATCGTATAACTGATTATGTTTTTTATTCGATATGAAATTAAAATGTACAATGTATTCTAATTAACTAAATCAATTGGTAATAAAGGAAATGAAACGAGCGAAGCGGGATAACTGATAAAAACTTTTAACAATCATTGTACCATGCAGTCAACCTATTCGTAAATATCCAAAACTTATGAAATCCATATAAAACTAACAAAACTGAAATGATTGATAACATTACAACAACGATCATAAACTTACTTCTATGGCGAGTTTTCTTAATTTTCCTTGATCGGGATAACCATAAGACAGTGTAACAGGTAAGCAGTAAATCACATGAAACATGTCCAATTCAGATATCGGGTAAAAACTTAACTGCTTAATTAAAGTTGAGGTTTATCTACTATTTAAGTTTCCTGTTGGGCGTGTACGAGGCTACCGCAAATTCCTTAACTATGAATTCCTTGCATAGTCCAAAAACTACGTTAACATTCTCCGCCCCGATGAGGGCAGTGTCCTCATCCTA